>NW_009632696.1:0-71887 GCF_000690535.1 Cariama cristata | reverse complement strand
ACACCACACAGCTTGGTGCTGTTGGCAAAGTTGCCAAGTGTGCCCTCAATCCCACTGTCCATGTTGCTGACAAAGATGTTACACAGCTCCAGTCCCAATGCTGACCCCTGAGGAAAACCAGTCATCATCTGTCTCCGCTTGGACATCTAGCTGTTGAGTGCAACTCTGAGCGTGACCATCCAGACAATTCCTTATCCTGAATGGTCTATCCATCAAATCCACATCTCTCCAATTTAGAGACAAGGATGTCATGCAGGACAGTGTCAAATGCTTTGCACAAATCCAGGCAGATCATGTCAGTTAAAGTTTATCTGTTAAAAGTAAATGCAGGAATGAAGATAAATTAGTCCAGGCAGGCTGTATTCTCCACATCTGAACTTTGGCACTTCAAAACCCACTTATGGACAAGTCTGAGAAGCTGAGTGGGATGTGTGGCATGTCACAGTGCCCGGTGGGATGAGTGGCAGCCTTGAATTTGTGACTCCACCTAGGGAATTAATGCCATTGTTCTTGTAGCTATTTCAGCCCTGCTTCCTGGAGTACAGTGCTCACTGTAGTGATTACATCTCGTAGTTTGTTCTTGCTTTTGATTATTGCATACGTATGAGGAGGCATGGAAGAGGAAGGCGGGGAAAGAGAGTTAGCAATCGAAAATATATATATATATATATATATATTTTCGATTGCTAACTCTCTTTCCCCGCCTTCCTCTTCCATGCCTCCTCATACGTATGCAATAATTGCACTTTGTAGTAACCCACAAGTGAGAAACAGTCGTGAACCATGAAGCACATAAAATTCAAGCTGGGAATAATGCTTATTATTAGAATATAGAAATATTAATTTTCCCAGAAACAAGGTGGTATACTGCTCAAACAGTTTGCCAGGCATGTAACAGAGACTCTGTCAAACAAACCAGCAATCACTGGTGATCCCAGACATCTGAGAAAGGAGAAGTAGGTGCATGTGTGTGGGGACAGACAAAGTGGGAAGAAAATTAGTCCCACATTTATTCATTTTGTTTTTTTCAGGGGAGAGAAAGTTTCCTGCTGTCTTAGCTCCCCCTCCTGGCGGTCAGGAATTCGGCTCGGTCAGATTCCTGTTGCCTGACAAGAATCTGCACACGACCCAAATTTCCAAAGACAAAACTTTTGTTGATTATAATATCATGCCTTTTAAAAAGGGATTTCCTGAAGCCTGCATCCTTCTGGGAAATGTGTCTGCTTAATAATTTGCAGGAATGTAGCTGGAAAGAGATAAAACTCTTGGAGGAGCGGAAGGTGAGAGAAGAGCAAGGGGGAGAAGGATAGCAAATAGTTTTTACAAACATTGTTGCAAGATGTACCACTGTCTAAACTTTCTCCTGTCTTTATCAAGGCAGATCCAAATTCATTTTGCTTGCCTCCAGCAGGCTACCTGATCTGAGCTTTCAACAATAATTGTAAGTGCAAATTGAGAGGTAAAACCAGAAATGTCCTGATTAGAGCAGAGTAGAACACATGAGGGAAGAGCTCATTTGTATGAATTTGCTGAATCATTTTGCTAACAGTATTGCAAAGGCAATAATGTCTTTTTCTGCCAAAATCTTTCCATGTAGACTTCATAGTGTCTGTGTACAGAGACACTCTAAGGTTTCCTTCCAGTACTAGTTATTGATCATTATCCTGACATCAATGCTCACTTTAGAAGAGACCACCAAGGGTGGTTTCTTCTTTTCCTCTTCACCTCTTTTTCTTCCTCCTTACCTCTTCTTCTTACATAAAACACACCCCTAACTATGAAGCAGCCGCAGCAGCAAACATGCAAAAGCACTTCTGGTAAAAGCACTTTGGTTCCTTTGGGTCATTTTCTCTGTGCCTTTGATGCAGAGATTATAGACTCATATTAAAATTTGAACACAAAATTCAAACCCAAGTAACCCATAGAGAAATGTATGCAGTAAACCATCACCTAAGCCTCCTAATCAGTTAAAAAACAAGCAGGATGTTCATTCATGTGTAAATGTGAACTCTACTTATGTGGAAAAAAGGGATTTGTCAGGTATTATTACACAATTATTTTCGTTACCAGATGATAGAAATACTGGGGCATTTTTCTTAAGCACTAAGAACTAGCTTTCAGAGGAATGGAATTAGATTCGTTTTCTGGGTGTTCTTCAATTCCAGACATAATAGCCTTGTACTTACTGCATATTATAATTACATAGAGTAAGATTATGACTTGATTATGACCTTGGTCTGCAGTAAAGCCAAAAAAATTTATGCCAAATGGTTTTGTGCTAAATGAGAGTCACTGACTGGTAATAGTGAAAAGAGTAGGTATGACCATTTGGGTTTGGTTTTGCTTGCCTTTGAATTTTTGTTGCATGGCACTCAGGTTCAAATAAATGGATGACCTGCTAGGAAAAATGGCACTGAGTGGTTAGAATATCAGAGAAAAAAAACATGGTTTCCTGGGACCTATTTTTTATTATTTTCAGGATTCCTTGAAGGAAAGAATAGCCAAGTGTTGTTAATTTTATTCCCTCTAAAAAATTAATAGCCTTAATATAAAACATGGGAAGACTAATGAAGACAGACAACTTGGCTTCAGGAGCACAACAAAACTCCTGTGCTTATAACATAGGGCTGTAAGTAATCATACGCAGGCTGTGCTCCATATGCTATCTCCTCCCTGTATTCTCAGTTATCTCCCCTGAACATTAATAGGTTCTCAGACAGCCACGGAGACCTTGACTGCTATGCCTGGGACTGCATGTTTGGAAGACTGCAGCATGAAACTTGAGAAGGATGGCCCTGAGGGCAGCTTTGGAGTTTCTTTAGATACCATAGACACAACCACTGAGGAAATACCGGTCAGTAGTTAGGAAAAATTTCCATAAGCAGGCTGCTGGTGGGTTGTTGGGTTTTTTTCCCTAGATACCATAAATTTATGATTGAGTAGCATTTTTAGTAATGTATTAATTATTGAAACATGTTTGTTTATTGAAGCTAAATTATTTCATGGCTATGCACAGCAGGGTGACTAAAACTTGAAGTTGTGTGGACGATTCTGACCAGTGAAGGGGAAACTAATAAAACCTTCACCTTCCCAACTTGCAACCAGATGTTTCAGCCTTTAAATACCTTTAGTCAAAATATCTTAAGGGAGCTGTTCAATTCCAGTGTTGAACAAAAGAAAATTTGAAATTATTATCCAGTACACAAAGTCAGAACTGTTCTTCTTCAGCTACCATTAGTTATGCCAAAAGGGAATTTAAATAAGGCAGATTTGAAAAAAGACAGTGAGATAAAAATGTTGATCAGAAACTCCTCTTAAGATATGAAAGGGAACATTTCCATTGATGTCAGCAACTCAGGCCACTAAGCCAAATTTTCAGACGTGGCCACCTAAAACATGTGCATATATTCTCATCTATTTCAATATGCTTTTCTCAACTTTATTATGTCATTCTTCAAATCCTGATGGGATTTAATATCCTGGCTGCAGTAAGACAGGAAATGTCCTAGACACTTGGAAGACACGGCTTGTGCTCCGAGGAGGATATAATGAGAAATAATAGAAATCAAGTGTACAGGGTAAGGAAATAGAAGCAAAAATGACCAAGGTGATGATGGAGAGATGTATTATTACTGAGGCATTTATTTGTTGATTTCTTTAATTTTAAGTTAGTTGCAACAGATTCCCTTACCTTCATCCTCTCTTCCTAGATTGGATTTTGGAACTTTCTGGTATCACAATAAGCAAAGTCACTGCCATCTATAGTCTATGAGTCAATTCCCAAGATTTACAGTCATGAAAACTAAAAAGTGCCCTTAATTCCTCCACTTCAAAATTGTACTTCTGCAAATAATCAGTTCATTTGCAAAGAGACTCAGTTCAGTTCTTGTAAGAATATTGAAAACAGAGAACTTGCTTTAGGAAGTCAACATGGCAGGAATGGGGAGAAAGCTCAATTACTCTACTTGCCTTCAGTTTTGGCAATTTGCTAAAGAAAAAACTGTTTCAGCTTTTCCAGCCTTCTGTAATCGGCAGAGGATGCTTTCCCTTCACAGAGTTTCTTTTTTTAAATCAAGCAGATTGTTCAACCCTTCTATCTTTTTAATGTCTTTGGGGTAGAGATTTCTTGCTGAAAAATACTGCAACTATGACCACTACTATGAGTTATTATTAAACAGTTGTAAAAGACTACTAAGTTAAAACTTTTCCCAAAAACTGTATTTCAACACATTCAGTTGTATCCTTGTTTCCTTATTCCTTCCCTCTGTCACACCACAGTCAACCCTGAAGTCATAAATATCTAATTACATTTGTCCCTGTGCTCTTGCTTAATACAATCAACAGTAGTTACCAATGCATATTTTCTGTACTGAGTTTTATAGTATCGGTTTACTAAGGACTAATAGCTGGAGATCAGGATACTAACATTAATAAAAGGAGTCCCTTTCTCACCATCATAAGAAGAGAAAACAGTAGGAAAGTTTTAACAGATTTCTAAGGGCAAAATCCATGTAACAATAAAAAGGAGATAAACTCCAGAGTGCCAGCTTCCAAAGTGCTGATATGCTTAAGTGACTGTCCAGTCAAAGCTCTTTTACTTGTAATATCTCATGTGTGTTTGACCTGATTTGCTAGAATCATTACCGAGATCTTTTATTCAGGTGCCACATTTACAAAGGTGAGAGGTACTCAGTGCAGAGTCCTAGAATAAGGTGAATGCATAAATCAGTTTTAATATGACATTCCTTTCTTAGCAGATTCCCAACAAACCACTAGCTGCAGCTGCCTGTGGCTGCATGTCCTCAGCTGGGCTTTCTATCACACCCAAGCATCAAATAAAACCTAATCAGCAATCAGACTAACAATCTAAAGGGAGCTCAGTGCAGGGTATTGGTCCTGTTGGGAGGTACAGACTGTCTCTCTCCGATGATGGAAATGGAGTGAGAGAACCACTATTACTACTCTGTGGTCTCAAGGATCTCAGAGGAGGCTCTACGCGTCCTTTCTTACTTTAAAAAGACAGTGTCATGATGGATCAGAGCAGTATGATCTAGATGGGAGCCAGCCCATATTAAAGGCAGATAAATCTCCACACTTAGGCTCATGTTAGAATGTAATCCTGTTAGAGTTTCTCTACAGTATCACGTCATCTTGCATAATTGAAAAAAACCCACTCTTGACTGAAATATACCTGTGAGAGAGAAAACTTTGAACAGTGGGGTAGCTAATCTTACTGTTTCTAGCAAAGGACAACACACAGTATAGGCTGCATTACAGTATATATACATTTACAATTTGAATTTATAATGATAAGCTGCAGGACTTTTCAGGGTCTCACTTTTTATCTCCAACTGTTCTAGCCTTGAGGCTAATACCTGATGAAGCTTCAGATAAATATAGTCATCTACAAGTGCAAGGTTGCAGGGTTATAACTGTTCGACTCCTAAATAGACTTTCTGCACTGTCAGTCCATGGGGCTCCCAAAAGCAGCCTTTGGAATGTGTTATAAACTGCATAGCTGTAGCAGAAGAACATGCTTTCATGTACTCCTGAATTACATTTCTTTCTGAATTACCTGAATGCTGCTTAAGCTGCTTAAACAAAGGAAAAAATATTTTTAAACATGATTTGTATTCACCAAAATTCTATTTTCCTGAAATCCCAGCCCATGAGTTTTGATCTGGGTAAACAAAATCTTGAAAAATACAGTGCTTATGTAACTGCAGTTCGAGACCCTGAGATCTACACATGCTTGGTACTTGTCAAGGTTTATATCCTTTATTAGGTTCAAGTCCGTAAAATGTAGCATTTTTTTTCAGTCATCGGAAACAACATATAACAAGACAAGATAACATCATACAATACAGTATGTTTCATTGCATGCTTTAGAGAGTTGAATTGTTTGATTATAGATCTGAATAATAAATTGTAGCTGGGCATGCAAAAGTTAAAAAGAACACTTAAAACCTGAAAATATACATTAAAGAACTCATCTATACTGAAGCTAACAAATTTGTTTATGTAGCCATTTACAGACAACTGTGTAGCAGAATTAAAAGAAGTATCTAACCTTTATGGTTTCAAAGAAAGTGCTCTCCTGCAAAACTACTGTAGTTTGAGGTGATATCCTAAAAAAATAACTTAGCAGATGTGGGCCTGTTTCATTTAGTGGAAAGCTAATTCTGAAGTCTGTTGACAGCACAGTTCACATCAGAAACAATATCAAGATGATAGTTTTAGTAAATACATGCCTTACAGCAGGGTATCTTGTATTTGTGGCTTACTATACTTATTTAAAAGTCTCTCCTCATAAGTAGCTAATTCACTGTAGTGAGATGTAATAATCTGGCATTGTGCACTAAGTTGGAGAATATACATAATGGCATTACAGAAATAGAAGCAGAACATTCCAGAGTCTGGTAGGAAATGAAAAAAACATAGAGTGTTATTAAACAGTATGGCCTGGAGTTTACTCTGTCAGGCATCAGTGAATAGCATTCATTGAAGTCAGTGGTTCTGCAAAAGAAAAAAAATACCTGAGCAAAAATTTCCAGTTAAATGGTTTAATTTTAAGTTTGTAAAATGTTTTAGTTTTAAGATTTGAAACTGGCTGTGAGAGGAGAGAGACTGAAGGTACAATATGCAAACACAAGTGATAGATCTAGCCTTCACTGAAGTCACTGAAAGTCCTTCAATCACTGCAGTGACTTTGCATCAAATCTATTTCAAGACTATTTAACAGTAATATTAAGCTAATGTTTAATATTAATGCCTTTTTTTCCAGAAAGCCATAAAGAGCACAGCCTTAGAATAGTCTTCCAATGGGCTTGATCGTCCCTATTAAACATTTCATGCTATTCAGCTTTTTCTTTTCTCTTTTCTTTTACAGGCAGGCCAGATCTGGCAGATAGCTGATATGAGAACTTTGCTGACTTCAGAAAGCTGAGTGTAACACCAACAGACTTCAGTGAAAGGAGATATTATCCCTCCAAGCAACTCATGCACAGACAACATTTGGTAGCTTTAAATTAACATGTTGCTCACCTGCAAAGACACAGCTATTGTTTCTTTCAGCACACATGGAGGAAGGCAACAAACTTTGTAACCCTGGCTAATAAGACTGTGGCTTTCTTATCAAAAGTAGGAGGTAGGCCAATTATAAAAGGATTATTTTATACTTAGCCTCCAGAACTTTAACTCTGGCCTGAACACTGGACATAAATAGAAGGCAATTTTAGTGACCTGAGATCTTGCTACCTGTGCTTTATTATTGTTATCAGTTCTTTAACATTTTGGTACTTTATTTCTTTAAATTAGAAATGGGTTTGTGGACTAGAAGGTGGCCCACAGATTGGGCTATTGTCATGAAATCATGGCTCATCTTTTCCCTGGGGCTCTACATGCAGGTCTCCAAAACTTTGTCCTGCCCAAAAGTGTGCCGCTGTGATCGAAACTTTGTCTACTGTAACGAGCGAAGCTTGACCTCAGTGCCTCTTGGGATACCGGAGGGTGTAACCGTCCTCTACCTCCATAATAACCAAATTAATAATGCTGGTTTTCCTGCAGAGTTGCACAATGTCCAGTCTGTACACACAGTCTACCTGTATGGCAACCAATTGGACGAATTTCCCATGAACCTGCCCAAGAACGTCAGGGTTCTCCACTTGCAGGAAAACAACATTCAGACCATTTCTCGGGCTGCCCTTGCTCAGCTTTTGAAGCTGGAAGAGCTGCACCTGGATGACAACTCCATCTCCACTGTTGGCGTTGAGGATGGGGCATTCCGGGAAGCCATCAGCCTCAAGCTTCTGTTCTTGTCCAAGAATCACTTAAGCAGTGTACCAGTAGGCCTTCCGGTGGACTTACAAGAACTTCGAGTAGACGAAAACCGAATTGCTGTCATTTCAGACCTGGCCTTCCAGAATCTCACAAGTCTGGAGCGTCTGATTGTGGATGGCAACCTCCTTACTAATAAAGGCATCGCTGAAGGCACCTTCAGCCACCTCTCCAAGCTCAAGGAATTCTCAATAGTGCGGAATTCACTGACCTACCCTCCTCCTGATCTTCCAGGTACACATCTGCTAAGGCTCTACTTACAGGACAACCAGATAACCCATATACCACTTACAGCCTTTTCAAACCTCCACAAGCTGGAACGTCTTGATATTTCCAACAATCAACTTCGGATGTTGGTAAAAGGTGTATTTGATAACCTCCACAACCTGAGGCAACTCACTGTAAGGAATAATCCTTGGTTGTGTGACTGCAGTATTAAGTGGGTCACTGAATGGCTCAAATTTATTCCCACTTCCATCAATGTAAGGGGTTTTATGTGCCAGGGACCAGAGCAGGTCCGAGGTATGGCAGTCAGGGAGCTTAATATGAATATGTTGTCATGCCCCACCACTACCCCTGGTCTGCCACTTATCATCACCCCAGTCCCAGCTACAGCCATGCCAACTACAGTAGTTCCCACCTCATCAGTTCCTCCCCCAGGCAGCAAACATAACCCTCTCACTCCCACCATAGCCACCCTCCCCACTGTGCCTGACAAGGAGGACGGAGAAAGGGTGACATCTCCTATGTCTGAACGGATTCAGCTCTCCATCCATTTTGTGAATGACACTTGCATCCAAGTTAACTGGATGTCTCTTTTTACCGTGATGGCATATAAACTCACATGGGTTAAAATGGGCCATAGTCTGGTAGGAGGAATTGTTCAGGAACGAATAGTTAGTGGTGAGAGGCAACACTTAAGCTTGGTAAATCTGGAGCCCAAATCCACCTATCGAATTTGTTTGGTTCCACTGGATACTTATAACAATTACCGAACTGGAGAAGACACTGTCTGTTCAGAAGCCACAACCAAGGCTTCCTTTTTGAGCAATGGCAGCAACATCCCCTCCAGCCATGAGCAGACGAATTCTCAGAACCTGGGCTCACCATTTCTGCTGGCAGGGTTGATTGGGGGTGCCGTGGTATTTGTCCTTGTGGTCCTGCTCAGCATTTTTTGCTGGCACATGCACAAAAAAGGGCGTTACACCTCCCAGAAGTGGAAATATAACCGGGGCCGTCGGAAAGATGACTACTGCGAGGCAGGGACCAAGAAGGATAACTCCATCCTGGAGATGACGGAAACCAGCTTCCAGATTGTCTCCTTAAATAATGATCAGCTCCTTAAAGGAGATTACAGACTGCAGCCCATTTATACCCCAAACGGGGGCATTAACTACACAGACTGCCACATCCCCAACAACATCCGATACTGCAACAGCAATGTCTCAGACCTGGAGCACTGTCATACATGATAGTGAGGGGAGATGGGGGTGCCTAAGACAAAGAGAAAAAACTCTGGAAAAAATAACCCCCGAACAGCAATGAAAAAATTACATTTGATAAATGTTACAAAGATGCATTTATGCATTTGAATACTCTGTAATTTATACGGTGTACTATATAATGGGATTTAAAAGAAGTGCTATCTTTTCTATTTCAAGTTAATTGCAAATGGTTTTGTAACTCTTTGCTTTTTAAATCTTTAAAAATATTGCTAAGTACTGTATGGGGTTGTACAATAAGAACCCAATGTCATGGCAAAGGAAAGAATGACTCATTCTTTAAATATTAACCACTTTGCTGTCGAAGCTATCTGAGGGATGTTAAATTTCTAGGTGTCCTGTAGTACAGGAGAATAAGTGCATATTAAAACAGGGTCACTAGGAATGGTTAAAAACGATTTGGATGAAGTGGGTACAACCCTTCTGACTTGAACCTAGCAGTTGCTGTTGAGCTTCAAACAACTGGAAATACTGCCATTCCCCTTTATCAGTTCTGCATTTCCTACCTCCAACTGGAAGCTGGAGTTCTGAGTGCTACCAAAAAGGCTACTTTCTGGTTTGATTAGTTTTCTCCCAATATACTTGGAATAGGAAAGGTAGACAGAGCTCAGTGTCAAACTCAAAGTGACCTTGATTCCTGTTTGCAAAAGCTACTCTGAAAATGTACCCCAATACTATACACTTTTATTGTTTCTCTTTTCATTCTGATTAAGAACCTTTAGGCATTCTCTGACCCTTCTCAGTGGGAGATGAAGGTTATCAGTATGTAACAGATAGCTGTCATTAAGTTGCACCTCTCTTTAATAAAGCAGCATTTGTTGACACAGCATGTTCAGGTAAAGCCTGAATGAGTGAAATTCTGAGTGCTCCCAGCTCTGCAGTATTCATGTAGAATTTGGAATCTAAAATTGTAAATTGCTGAAAACATCATGCAAAATATAATGCTAATGGAAAGGTTGCTATTGACCTTTATGATTCAAGCCCAGTTTGATTCAGGGTCTGAGGTATGTTCAGTATGGAGAAGTAGGAAAAAAACGACAAACAAACAAAGAAATTAAATAAGAAAGATATTTTTAAAAAATTATTTATTATTGGAAAGGCCTCCAGGCCTATTATGAATTGAAATATGTTCAACAGGGAAAATTGTGTGTAAATCCTGATTGGGCTATTTTTCTACCCATTCAAATATGCAGAGATGGACATTAACTAAGCATTTGATTAGTTAAGGAATTTTGAGAACACAAGTGTACACTGTCCCTCTGAATTACTTTTCTTTTATCTTAAGCTTCTGTCATTTTTCCACACTGATCTGTGCTTTATAAGCAGTAGATGGGCTTGGAATTTGCTTTTTTATTCCCTCAAATTCTTTAGCTGGAATACCTTATGAATCCTTCAGCTTTACATGCACTATGCAAAACATCATGCTTGTATTAAAATCATGATGCTGCTCTCAAAATTACATAATGTTTCAGCCACTCCATTGACTTGCTGACTGCCAAGAAGTCTGGATTTCTTGCCACCTCAGTGGTGGAATCTAATTCTCCCTTTCTTTGAGTTTGGTTTTTTTAAATGCAGCTCACTTTCTCCTGAGCTTGGGGACAAGCAAAAGTTCACAACAAAGAGAAAAAAAAAGAGAGAGACAAAACTTTTCCTTTTCTAACAACAAGGATATGTTGTTAGAAGGGGATTGGAAGTAAAGGCTGAAGCACTTTCAATGTGGAATGCTTATGTTGGGAGAGAGGATTTTAATCCTTTCCTTTGTTCATTTCACTCAACCCCTTCTTGAAACCCAGCAGTCTATGAGTGTGCAGTTTCTGAAATTCAAATTGCATGATAACACTCATTTTCTGCAATGGCAAAACAAATCCAGTTACGATTGATGGCAAAGTACAATCATTGTATAAGGAATCACATCCTGCCCCCAATGGCTTTTATAATCACATTTTGAAATTCCACTCTATATTCTGTATATTTGCTATTTTCTCCAGCTATAACAGGTATTCTAGGCAACCTGTCTGGCTACTGTAATAATAAAATCACTGAAATTTTGCTGAATAGAAGGCTGCCATATGATTTAAAATGGCGTAATTCTAGGTAGAAAATCTATGCAAAATGATTTTTTCTGTGACCTATTTACTGAAGATTATGATGAGAAGGTTGATGCTTTTGTTTGTTTAATATGTTTTAGATGCCAAAGCCCACAGGACAAGCAGCAAATAGTTGTGCTTCTGCATGCTTCCATTGCATGCTGGAGTTTGAAACTAAGTAGAGACAGAGATTCCCATTGGGTGTGGACGTAGTATTTAATTTCACTGAAATAACTGGCTGTATGTTTGATTTCAAAAAGCATCCTTTGAAAGCACACTTACTAGAATTTTGTATTTCAGTGACTGGTGCGGGAGGAATCTTTGTCCTCCTTGATGAATATCTTCTGGTTTAGGCCTCAGGGTACCATAATTTCAAGATGAGCTAGGCACCTTATTTGTAGCAAATGACTTATTCAGGGAGTTGAACCGTACTGCAGGTGAATGATCCACAAGCCCAAACTGATGACAACAAATGTGGTTACTGTCCTAATAGGGTGTAAACAGAAGACATTCACAAACTGTTCGTTTTGATCTCGGATGATGAAATGTATATATATCTATCTGTGGACTATTACTCACCTATATCAAAAATCAAAATGATATTAAAGATAGCATAGTTTATGTTTCTTTTCAGTATAAAGAATATATATATTGGTATGGGATACTGACAAAGTTTCTTTTCTATAAATACTCTTCTGAAAAAAAGTAGCAAGCCACTTGTACCAAAATTTGTGGATAGAGCTGGGAGTATTATCTAAAAAGATTCACAGCTGTAGTCAACTGAAAGGTCATATGTTTCATTTGAAGAATTTTTTTCCCAATTCTAATTGCTACCCAGCTGTGAAAGCATTAATGTATTTCAATGTACAACAGAGTTTGGGCTTTTCAATGTGCCAGTCACACAAACAGCTGAGACTTCATTTCAGGTCACGTCTAGATAAGTAGATAATGGGCAGTTTTCACTAGGTAAAGTATTTGGAAAAAGTCAGAATTAAAAACGGACAATGATCTTTTGACAATGTAAAGTTTTAAGATTAGTAGCTTTTTCCTTGGGCTTCGTAAAAATGGGGTCATCTTCACTCAGTGCAAATATCTGATGACAGAAACTAACTAAAAGCTATAGAGCAGAAGTTCCAAATGTGTGCATATATGACCCATCCAATATGTTAATTTCCAGGTCCTGATTTGAACAGGTTCATTGAATCTGGGGGCAAATGAGTGGTTTACAGACAAAATCTCACCAATTACCATTGTGTAATGCCAGTAGCTGACAAATGTACAGAAAAGATTGGTGAGTGAAATAAAATAAGAGTTTAAGTGAAATTATGTTAAAGTAGTATCACAACACTGCTTCACAACATTGCTGTGTCCAATGCTTGGGTTCCTTCCGAAGACTTATTTATTTACAAACGTGTCCTTGTTTTCACAAATTCTGTCACTATAACAAGTGTTCCTTACATGTAACTTCCTGGCAGAAACAAACACCTGATGAATACATGGACTTTGTTTTAACAGGTTCTTATTGGAGACATTATTATTGAATTTATTGATAAGAATATTTAGGGATTGAGTTACTTTGGACTGAAGAGATATTAGCAGGTTTCCCTGTAAGCCAATAAAGGACTACAATGAATGTCACATAAAACAGAAAAATGAAGTAGCATGCACTATTTGCTACTAGAGTAGTTCAACTATATTTTTCTCTCAATCATTTTCTCTTTTCATGAGAGAAAATTTCTCCCTCTGAGAAATGTATCTATTTTAATTTTGCAAGCAAAATAACTTTATGCATATGGTATTGTTATGGTTTTAAGGGTCTACATAAGGCACTTTATTAATGACATTGAAGTGAAAGTTCAGTTTCAGCTTTTGACAGTGAAGTGGTTAATTCCCATTGAATTCTCCATTTATAGTACTTCTTCACTTTAAATTTAACATGGAGATATTAAAGTTTTTTCTTCAGAACATGAGAATAGTGGTTTTACTCATGACTTATCTTTCCAGCTGAGTGGAAAAACAAAACAGAAAAGAGTGCCAAAACCAAAAGTTACTGGCTCTGAGCCTCATCAAATGCCTGATGTTCTCTTCTAAACACAGAGATAATCCTAGGAAGCTGATGATCACTCCTTCCCTGAACTCTACTGAACAGGGCACTTTGTATCCCAGATGATACTACAGGCAATATCAAAGCATTTGGCATTAAACTTTTGTACAGCAGAGAATGTCTTGCTCTTTAAAAGGATGATGGCTAGTAGTCTATCTGGAAAACTAGTACAAAAAGAGATTTGGCAAGCTTTTATTATGCTGGGGCTCTGTGGAAATGTACCTCATGAGAGCTGAATTCTGATCCTCTCAGAAACAGATAAGCTACTAAACAAATGGTTATCATCACTTGGTCCCAAATATCTGAAGATGGTCTTTCATAAAATTGATTTTAACTGAGACATGCACACTTGATTCTGTTCTGTGTTTGGTATATTTTCTATATTTAACATGGAAAAATAGATGGTTTGAAGTCTGCATTATCTGTTTTCTGCAATCTGCCATGTTGCACGCATTGTTAACTTCAAAACCTCACTATACACTATATATTATCTTGTTGACATATTCAGTAAAGACTTATTTAAAAAAATACATCAATCCTGCTGTATTTATATGAGCAAGTTAATTAAAATAAGGATGTGACTATCTGAAAGGGAAAACAGAAAAACAAAAACATCAATCTTCTGTACTTTAATTCCTGGAAATATTTTCAAATGTTCAACTGTATGTCTATCCTCTCTTCAGATTCTAAAAGACAAATATTTTCATCTTCTGTCTCTCAAGGAGTTAAATCGTTTACTACTTCAATGTCTCCAATTTAATATTTTCTTTATAAGATTATCTCATTCTGATATGCATATAGGAAAGCAGTGTAAAACAGGAACAGATCATATTCCAGTGTTTACAACTAATAGGTACACTTAGGCACCTACACACATCTATGACAACTATATATAAGTGGAAGTTGTGAGCCATTATAAGCATAGTCATTTGATAAATGCATTTGACATCCTTGACGATCTTAAACCTGCCTTTTACCTATTATTATCTATTTAATCTGTGTCCTTGAAATGAAATGTGATTTTTTTCTAATTGTCACTTCAAAATTGTTCTTGAATTTTCAGAATGCACAACATTCAGACACAGGCCTTAATAAATTTTTGTATATCTTATGCCTAACATAAACAGTAATATATACAGTATATATAAAGAGATGTTTTAACTACTTAGAGACAATAATTACCCCTCTTCTAGTTACATATGTAAGATCTAATGTTTGGTTTTGTCAGAATTTGAAATATTGAATGTTAAAAGCTGTGTCACTTCAAAGCTTAGAATGGCTGAGTGTCACAATTCCTCTACAAATTATCTTATTCTCTGTCTTAACCCTTGATATCAAGTAAAACTACCAAGAACTGCTGTGCAGCACATCCACATCTAGACCCCCTCCCTTAATATGCTTCCCTGAACTTGACATTTCTTTTGAGCCAGATTAGATCCTGGTAACTAAACCTTCTTGCCTTACCACAGGAAGGTGGACAATAGAGGTAAAGTAAATGATAAACACTTGCAATCATTTATGTATTTCTGGCAAAAATAATGGCATAATCATTTTCAATTGATGATTTTGTTTTCTTTCCAAAAAAAAGTTGACAAACATTGATTACTTCATCAAATAATCTTTTAATAACCCAAAATGATTTCTCTTAGTAGAGATCAATCTGAACATTTACTTTTTATAGTTCTAAGCTCAGTTATCTAGAGCTGTTCCCACATATGTGTGTGTGTGTGTATAAATTCCTGGTGTTGTATCTAAAGGGTTTAGTTACAAGAAACTCCTAAAGCAAGCCTATGTAGGGGTATTTTTCATTATTGTTCACTCAACATTTTTCAATATTTCACTTTAAAAATAGTACTTCTATTGTCTATAATAGTACTATCTAAGAAGATTTATGGTGCCACATGGAGCAACTACACTCAGTTATTAAAGCATGAAACAAATGTTCTAATTCTACTTGAAATGCCTCTGCCAGTGAAGGCTCAAACTGAAAATCACTATGGTTGCACAGGTAGAGACTTTGTGATTTTTTTAACAATAATTTGCATTCCTAAAACAAATTATTACACCCTTATGGTGAAATCCTAACCCACTGATTTCAATTATAAATCAGAATATTTATAGGAATAAAATATATGTCAGAAGGATTATTAAAAACATCCAGTATGACACATTATATAATATGTTACACTATGTATCCCCTAATGAAATACATCAACTGAGTAAGGCAGTAGGCCTATATATCTCTTTTGAAAAGCTAGAGGAGCAGTGAAATAGACTTTACAGAAAATGAGGGGAGAGAGAAATATGTACTGAGAACACTGTCCAATGTAAAGCCACACAAAGTATGGACATTTAAAGCCACAAACAGGCCACTAAGCATGGGAAGAACATTCTTTTACACATAAACACACATATTTTATTCTTACAACACCATTTAAGCAATTTTAAAAATCTCATAAAAATATTGAAGCTTTTCATATTAAAGGCCCCTAATAACCATATGTTCTATTTCCCATTCACAAGAAATTAGTTTAGGCAGCTTTTCTCTTACATCTGCATTGTAGGTTGGTTTTGAAGTCAATATTTTCTTTTTTTTTTTTTTTTCTGATTGCAGGGAGTAGCATCAGGTTCATATTCTCAGATCTAGTTGGTCATGATGTTCATTTAGAAGTCTGTTCGTGCACTCACTGACTTTGTCATCTATGAAAAGTTTGAGGGATAGGCTACTTTATGTGTGATACTTGCCTTCCTGACAAATTTGTAGTTAATTATATTTCTATACCTTTCTGTTTTGGTTTTATCTCTGCTTTTGACGCTTTAACATTAAGAACAAGTGGAAAATGAAGCAAATTTAAAGTAGAGCAAATTTAAATTATTTTCTGCAATGGTAAAACTGCATCTTCTTTTTAGCAGAAAACAAAATTTAAGAATACTGAGTTAAGAATTATTTTAAAGAATTTTGCTATCAATTTTAAGTTGAATTCATTAATTTTTTAACATTTAGTTATGGTAGTCATGCTAGGAAGTTGAGCTGAGAAGATCGGATAAACTCAGATTTGTTGTTATAGGAACTTCATATTCATAGGTTCAGTTTTACAGAGAATAAGCGCACAAAGAGAAGGAGACAAATGTTTCTTCCTCTGTAATCAGGCATGTCAGAGCCCCTTCTGTAGTGATCAAGGAGGAAGACAGCTACTTCGTAGAGATCTCCCTCAAAAAACAAGGTGTCCAGAACAGAATGAAAATAACTGGAGTCATGGCATTTCTCTTTGTTGACTGCAGATGCTAGCAGATGCAGGGCTGGATCATTGTATGAGTGATGCAGCAAATTACAGGTGTTCTACAGCATTATATAGGACCTTTGGTTTGTACAGGACCCTACTAAGGTACCTTCACTGATGTGCATCCTCTTGGAGATCTGTAACAAAAAGCACAACCCATGCCTATAAGAGCAGGGAAGGATCTGAGTTTTATTTTTTTTTTGGAGGCCTTTATTTACCATTTCCTGTAAGTTCTCAAGTTCCAGGTACGCCACTCTGTTCAAGGAGTGTGTAACAAGGCAAGTTTGGTAGGTCATGTTTTTGATGCCTCTCCTTTTACCAATGCAAATATTAGTAAGGTGCTTGCAGATGAAATTCCAAACCACACCAGGTGTGATTGTTGCATTAGTGGTTAGATCAGACACTCCTACTTTCAGTTTAGATGTCTATTACTTTTCTCCATTATTCTTTGTCCAATTTGTTGTTTTCTTAACATTTGAAACTAAGCAGTTAATACTATTGTTTATTTATCACAATACAAGGAAAATGTTTCTACAAAACCATTATACCTGCAAGCTGAAGATTACCCAGCAAGTGAAGATTGCCCAGCAAAGCTAAGATATAGAAATGCTGGCAGTACAGGGAACCATTTGTCATGAAGTAATGATCTTTGACTGTGATATCAAGTCGGTTTATATCCAGTCTATGAAAAATCCAGAGACACAAATCTCACAATTTCCTTTGTGTTTGCATCATTTCTTCTATGCCACATCAACCTTCTCTAGCATGATTGGCTTAGAGGGCAGATTGCTGCTTGCTGCTTCATGTGATCATGTCATTTATAAGGGTTTACATTTAAGATTAAAACAAGAAAAACAAAGCTGTTTTCTGATTGCCTGCATTTTTTGGCTACTGTAGTAGTAATTTTCTCTGTAGCTGTATAATGCATTATTTGTTTCTCACCATTTTTACACACACATAAGACACACACAAGGACATACACACAAGCACACTATATTTACACTTTTTTAATGTACATAAATATTTAGATGCTCAAACATACACATACAGATACATATGGACATATACTATGTATATCTCTACGTTTAAACATAGATTGGTCTAGGTTGAGTCCCATACCGATCTTTTGCTCTGGATTTATGCATGATTTCAGTTCCACTTAAGCTCGTGGAAGAGAGCAAAGATGTAGAATAGCATGATTTTTTTTTTTTTTTTGGAGAACTCTATTGTCAGTATTGATGAGAGTATCTTTTCAATATTGTATGTGCTTTGGCAGTCTATGCACTAAAACTTGAACAATACAGAGAAGATTAACATAGCTCCTGGAAGTGGATACTATGCACCTTCTGAAATACACTTTCCAATGCACAAAGCATATCTGAGGAGTCAGTTTATAGCAGGACTGTTCTGTGTGGTTACTAAACAAACTGTAGGCAGAGGAGAATGTGGGAAAAGACAGTAAGTATCTAAAACCCAGTATGAAAAAGAATGGAAAAATCAGATATTCCTACATCATTAGCATTACAGTTGACTTTTTCTATGTAATCTTCTTCTCTGTGGTTTATTTTTCTTTTCCTGTATTTGACAGTTTTTCCTTCTCATGTGAACTGTCTTAAGTCACCCTTCACCTTCTGCTTCGTGAAGAAATCTTTGTTATACGGGATTTTTGTGAGATGCCCAAAATGAGGATCTCTCTCATACATGAGGGAATGCATTTGCATGTAGCAACCCAAATGGTCAGTGTTTATTGCCACCCATCCTCCTCAATTCATTTATCTAACTGTTCCAAAAAGGTCTTCCTGAGATGAGCCACACAGCTAGTGTGCTATTACAGGAAGTCTTAGAAATTTGCTTTGAAGTATTCTTCCAGTGTTTCATAGGTTCTCTATTTGCAGCAAATATGCAGGGAAATTTGCATGCAGCAGTAGCCTTCTCTGCTGCACCAACAGTGCTGTAACAACGCCTTTTCCTTTGTTCCCTGCCATTCCACTTGCATCTGGCTGCTGACTTGAAATATGAAGAGCCCACAGTTTGCTTCTGTTGTTCATACACAGCTTAGGTGTCCTGACTCCATGATTAAAAGACATGAACAATCACATGTCAAATTCAAGGACTAGGAGCAGGAGCTTGGGATCATGACTGTGTGCCCAAACTGTGGTAGGCTACAAGCCAAGTCCTCTGCACTCCATACATGGCTCCAATCACCTCTACTGCCCCTTTCTGAGATGACTCTGGTGTAAAAAGATTATTTCCTTTTAGTTCTATAAACCCATCCATCCCTTTCTGAGGTCATAAATTTTAATATGAGTATCATTTCTCCCAACGTGAGGAGGAAAGGATGAGACATGTCTCCACCTATTTCTCCAAAAAAGGACAAGTCATCCATGGAATGACCTAAGAATGAGCTCCCTCGCTGAGTATATGCTGTTTCCTTGTGCTGACGAGACTCCATGCCTTGTAGTACCCCCAACTACTCTCCTTCTGCCAAGTATGTTAACTCTGTATTTAAAAGGACTCCTGTCCATGCATATGCTGTAGATTCAGAGCCTCTATGTTTTACTGCAATTTTTAATTGGAAGTTTACACACTCTGTTTTTGATGTGACTCTTACTCATTGTGCAAGATGGAAACAAAGCAGGGCATGGTACTTCACGCAGAGTTATGAACCCGGTTTTTCCCTCTTAAATACTTGCCTCTGCAATGTAAAACATATTTCTTACTATGGATTTTCAGGATTTGTTTTTAACCCATAATATTACTTACATATTGCTCAATATATCTCTCGTATTCAGAAATACAAAAGCATAAAGAGTGCATATTATCCTAGAACTTGTTAGTAAACTTCGTTGTTGTCCAGCTAGAGATCATTCCATGATACAAGCAACAAAGTTCCTTCTAGTTTCTGAAGTTTCTGTGACAGACTACTATGAACTTCAAAGCTAATATACTATTCGGGGAAGGAGTGAAGAAACCAATAGGGATTTGAAAGACAGGAATTGTGCCAGTAAAAAATGTATTTTAAATAAATATGGGCCAAAACATAAAAATTCTGTTCAGATCTGGGTTATACAGATACAATTGTGGTAAATATAAAGATACAAAAGTTCCTTATCTGAGTAATGTTCTCTATTTGTGGGATTTAATTAGGGTTACTGCTTATTTTAAGTGCCTGAATTAATAGACCATTGATAATTTTTTGCCTAGGTTGAGAAAAAAATTTGTTACATACATTTGCCAACTATTTATTTTGTTTAATTTGAATAACTCCAATTTCTTCTTACATTTTTCCCCAACGATACCAATGTCTGCTAAGTCGCAGTGAATTTTGGAAGCTGCACACTTGTCAGTTAAAACAAAACAAAACAAGATTTCATAGCAAACATTCCTCTACCTTGTTATAGAATAGAAATTGTTTAGAGAGAACTTTCTGTGAGCCCCAATAATCCAGCAAACAGATTTTGATCAGGAGACAAGATTTATCTGTGTTTCAAAGGCTGATCTTAATTTGATATTGTAGAGAGGCACTGTCAGATGAATGTCTTCTCTGCATTGATACTAAAAGGTGACATGTACTCATCTGGATTTAGCTTTTGACAGATGATGAAGAACAAGAGTAAAATAACCATAGCAAATAGAAAAGTTATGAGTAAAACACTAACAGCATTACTCTGTTGAGTACAGGGTGTTATAGGCATGAAATAACATATAGTTTCTCATGTTAGAATTTACTGCTTGCTGTAAAATACAGTTGTATTTTCTAATCAACATTATGGCCTTCAAAATTTTATTCACAGGATATTTTTCATAATTATTTAAAAATTGTGTTTCAGAAACCATGCCCTTCAGAAAAGTTGTTTAGCCATGCTGAATATCAGTCCTCTGGTGTATTAACTGCTTCCTGCCCTGACAGGTCTTTGGTAATGCTCTCTTGGATTTACTCTCAGGTTATTTCCTTTTGTTTTTCCTGCTTGATTACCGTGGCTGCAGCAGTTCATGTAGAGTATATGCCATATTTTTCCATGTGCAGATTTTTCTCAGGGCAGCCAGGCAAGAGGGAAAAGGTAAAATAGGACAGATCCTTTCAGTCCTCTGACGGTGACCCAAGAGCAGTTTGCCAGCAGCTCCACTTGCACCGCTAATGCAGAGCCCTCAGCAGGTGCCACGAAGGGGGTGGATTACAACAGTGTGATGGGCCACCACCATGTCTGTCACCACTCCTCGGTGTCACACTGCCTGCCACATGTATCTGCAACATTCAATCTAACGCATATGTATCAGCAAATGAATCCCTACTGAATGACCTGTAGTGTATTTATGAGCCCTTTGGGCAACATAAATGGCATAGAGGGGACTTAAACATGGTTTGTGAGTTTACCTCCATATTCTCCAGTTTCTATTCACTAAATACATACACTACATTCTTGAAAAAAAAAAAACCACGTTAGGACCATAAATTAAACTGACAAAAGCCAAAGCTTTTGGAACTTATGATGAATTCAGAGTTAATGTTAAAGGCTCCAGTGTTTACATATTATAGAATAATTTATAGTCATAGTTTCTTATAGGAGATCCACATCCTTTAAGAGTACTTGAATGCACCTTTTTATTAAAAAGATATTAGCAAAATGTGGGTTGCATGGGAGTTTAAAAGGGCTGGAATGGTCTGTGGATCGCATTACAGACTTCTTCACAGGGAATTATTCTAACAGATTCAAGAAGTTCTGGACTGAATCCTGAATCCTGAAGCATATCTTTAGCCAAAAACCTGCTAAATCCTCTGTCAGATTAGAATAATTTATGTGGAAAGTCATCTAGCTCAGTTATAGTTTCTTCTGTGGATCCACAGATAAATTTCTAACCTTCAGTGTCATCTACTGCACAGAAAATAGAAAATCTGACACCAAAATGCTAATGACCCTGAGTCTGTATGCCTGCTGATTCTTGCTTATAATGGGACAAATGATACATCCTTTACTGACCTACTTGGGATAAGCACTACGTAAAAGCTAGGCATTTTTATTAGTTTGCCATAGGTAGCTATATGACCTTTCTTGAAAAATAGTAGATTCACCTAAAGGCGTCTTAGTAGGAGATAAGAATCTAGTTTACCATTTTAACAGAGTTTTACTTAACCTAGTACATGGACTCCACAGGATTTCAATAAAGATATGCAAATTACAATGGAATTATACCATCACAATATCCACACTTCTGCTTAAAAACATTATGAGTAAAAAGGAAACAGTATTTCTATGTAAAGCCAAGAGTTCATTATCAGCATAATTAAAAACTTAACAGCCTAATTAGAGAGCTGGCCAACATCTAACTCTAACAGGAAAAGAAGAAAATGAGGAACATAAAAAACCCAAACCAAAATGAAAAAAAACCTCTCAATAGTAGTTCATTTAGAAGTGTATCACACATTTCCTAGCTGCTAACCCTTTTCCAGGTGTTGTGCTTACCCTTTCACTGCTCCTCAGGATCCTTCTATCTGTTAGGGTAGCATATGGTGAATCACTAGCACCCCAACTCCTTCACTAAGACTATCATGTTGATATTGTTGGTTTCTTCTTCACTTCAGAATTTGCTGGAGTAATTTTTATTTGTTTGCTACTGGTCTTTCACACCTTACTTTATCTTCATTGGTCTGCAAGTCCACATTACATCCAAATTTACTACATATGGTGCACTTATGATACCCCTAAACCCAGTTTTGTCCAGATCTGCATTTCTTTAACTAACCATTAGTGAGTTGTTCATAGCCATGGGCTTTTCAGTGCCAGTCTGTGACCCATCTCTATCCCATGCCAGTATTCCTCTATACTGCATCCTGTACCTCCTCTTCTCAAGGCCTCCGCTAACATACTGGGCCTGTAAATCTCTACACTGCTTCATTATGTTAGTGTCACAAATATCTCATTCTGTATAGAACAACTACTTATTACAACTATATATAAAACTATGGTTATACTTAAGAAAACAAGCCATATTAAAACCAATTAAGCATGATCATCTGGTTATGAGAGAAAAATACTGTTACAGCTAAACCAGGACAAAGCAAATTTCCAGGCAGATCGAGACAAGGTCAGACAAAATAAACTTGACAAGCCAGAGTTCTGAGGCCTCATAAACTCAATACAAATCCTGTGGTCTATTGCTAGCACTGGAAATACTGTATTACTAAGCTACAGGCTAGTACATGTGTTAAAAACTCTGTAGATTCCCTGTACACCTTCTCTAACCTAGTTTAGAGATTAATATCTGGACTAATATAAGAAGGAATTTATGTAAGAATAAAAAAGATTCTGTTAGTTGCAGGAGCACCCATAAAGTGGCCTGAAATGTTAAAAGATATAATTGAAAATGCAGTTTAAAATAATTGGGTTTTTAGTTTTCTACCCCTACCTCTCTACAATCTAACATTAGGATTTAGTCTAAAAAAAGTCCTCTGAAAAAGCATGTAGTATAGACATCCATGCCAAAGTAAGTAATAGTTTCTGCAGTGATTCAGCAACCTTAACTTAGACAGGGAATATCTGTTTCTGAGAAATCTTTATAAGCTGTCAATTTCACTTTAGGAGACACTATCCTTTTCGGTGTGATGGTTGGCTTCTCTAATGCGATTGCATTTCTCATAAGATTTTCCTAAAGTCTTATTCTTATGCTTTGGCTTATTTTTTTTCTGAACAGATTCTGAATCTTTAACTTTACCAACATTTAAAGTAATTGATTGATTAAGTCTAGTATTGAGATATTGCCCTTTAAGTGAAAAATTTAATGAATCATTGCTTACTCTTAAGAGGGTAGATATTCCAGATCACTCAGTACTTCTCTAAGAAGCACAGTTTCATGTGGTTGTATTTTATATGCCAAATCTTCACTCATGTAAAGGCACAAGGATCTGAAATCCAGCTGAAAGTTAAATGCAATACTAAACAGATATTAACAGTTATATCATATTTAAATGGAATGCTTTAGTGCACCTCTGTTGTATTGGTTAGTAGGTTTCTTAAAATGATAGTAGGTGTTAGTAGGTTTCCTAAAATGATACAGCCTGGTTCCCACTACTTAAATCAAGGACAACCTCAATGACAAAATTTCTTCTTTTCTTCTTCTTGAAAGGCAATCTTTCCCTTATCTCTTTCTTGTTTGGTGGACATCTAATTATACCTTGTCTCTCTTACAGAATCAAGTGTGCCTACTTGACATTTGTAAATTTATAGTGGGATAATAGGCTTTGTTTAAATCTAATTGATGATTGTCAGGTGGATAAAAGCAACTAGCCTATACAAAAAGAAGTTTTTGTGTGAAAAAAGTTCATCTTTTAAAGGAGTAAACTCCATAGTCTCAAAAGGAAGCACTTTTTATATTATTTCATTATTGTTACTTATTCACACGCTTTCTGCTGTTAAATAAAACATTACTGAATAAATAGTGCTGAAGTGAATAAACCTTCATAATAACCATTTTCTGTTGAATTTTCAAACAGGTAACATAACTGAAGGCATATTTGTACTTCAGCTCTAAAATTCTATATGTTGAATTTTTTTTAAAAAAAAGTTAAAGAAAAAAATGTCAATATAATTTGATAGAAAAGCTTACTGGTGCTGTTTTCATTCCGTGAATGATCAAATGAAAGAGTTTGAAGTCGTTTTTGAAACAGACTTCTAATATAGCAAAACCAAACTCCTGAATATGCTGTTTTACCTCTGATCATTACTCAGCCAGATGTCCTCCATATGTCTTTTCTCTTTTATTGTTGAATGTGACTTATTTTCCAACCCAGATATCATACAAAAATAGCTTTTTTTAAGCTGGGAGAATTCTGGTTTTAACTACTGGAAGAATGTATTCTAGTCACACCTCTGTGCCTTTCCCATTCATCCAAATATGACTATAAGCAGCATTAGATCATTTTGTCAATTTATCTGACAAGTATGTTTTAAGTTTTATTTTCTAAAACTTTGCTTAGTTTTAAGTATTTCTCAGCTGTGTTACTGCATCTAAATGTTATCTATTTTAACTGTTTTGCTTTTCTCAAAGAAAAAGTCTTTTTATTAGCAACCTGTTCCTTTTACACTACTGTATTTTTCTCTTCGGCTTAGTGTTCACACAGTTTGTATGTGGAAGATGGGGTATTCCAAGTACAGAGAAGTATTACAAGTCTATATCTGTTTCTTTTCATACTTCTGTTCTTTCCTCTTCCTTTTTGTTCTTTGTTGCTTCTTTTAATTAATTCTAATTCTGTAGAATCTTTAAGTGAACATAACACAGAATTCTTTCCCAAAATGGACTGCAAGCTGCTGAAAAGTACAAGTTCCCAGCCAGGGTTATCCCTCCACAATAAAATTGTTGCACAAGCAAGTAATGAAGCTGACTTGCTATGAATTTATTTTGTATGTCCCATATCCTTCTCCATTCTTCACTCCCCTCCTTTTCCACATCTGTTTCTGCTGTGTCCCTTCTTTTGGTTCAGGGCCCACCTCTAGTGCAATGTCTGTGTTGTGCCTGAACAGCACTTACAACTTTTTCCGTATAACCTACAACCATTTAAATACAGAACTAGCTGGGTAGTAGGCAAAAGATGCTGTGACTGAGAGAGAGTAGTCGTGTGGTTATGTAGTGATAAGCCAGTGCAGGGCTGTGGATTGCCCAGCTGGTTGAGCTCTATCTAGCTTTCCCTGAGAATGGGCATCTACAGAGTCTTTGCAATCTACCCAGTCACCAATTTTCACACATTTTTGAGCATCTGGCTGTTTCTGAGACCTTCTATTCTCCTGCTTGTTGAAAAACAACCAATAAAATAAAAAACAAAACAAAACAAAACAAAACAAAATAAAACAACAAAACAACCCAAACAAGTGTGACTGACAATCTGACAGGCAGAGGTAGGACATAAAATGTTTGTTTTCTAAATAAAGCAATCCAAAAATAGTGAATTGATGCTGTGAGAAAGTCATCTAAGGAATTATACTAGGGCAGCTAAATAGGGAGTAACAGAGTACTGCTATGATAAAAGAGCAAGAAATTCAAACAAGTTGCATAGAGTTGTGTTAACAGCAGTGCCATATATTAGAAACAAACAGGGTGATTGCATAAGCCTCACTTAGGCACAAAGTCTGAAAATTTTAAAGCCAGAAAGGATAAAAAGAGTAAAAGGAGGAAATAGTATCAGAGGATGTAATTCAACCAGTGCAGCACCTTGTTCTCCTGTAACATCATTGAGATGGACAGTATTTATTAACTAATAGATATTTATTAACTAATAATATTTATTAACTAATAACAGCACTTACAGAGAAATACAAACAAATCATTATGTAAAATTTGTAAAATTTCACATATCTTCTAAGGAACAAAATTGCCATTTATATCTGCCACACTGCATCAGGAGGCTTGGAGTGTCTTGATCTGGGCGGGAATGAGCTGAATCAATGAAATGTTACCAAGTCTATGGATTACAAAAGCTATGAATCAAGCCATCAAATATCCAAATATCCAAATTAAGTTTAAAAATAATGAAAATTTTAAAAGTGTACATTTTACCTGGTCATTGTGTTCCTTTTGCTATGGAATATTTTTGGTAATCAGACAGATATTCAAACCTTTTTGCACAGAGAGTTTTAAATTTAGGAGAAAGAAATATTATGTGAATTACATACTTTTGCTTGATTCTAGTTTAAAAAGATGGCAAAACACCAAAATTGTCAGTTGTGCCACTGGTGATAAAATCAAAATAATTATAAAACCAAATAATTTCCAGAAGAGGATACAATACTACTTTCCTTGTTAATCAGAAATCATTCCACTGAAGGAAAGCCTAGAAATGTGGAGAAAAAGTAAATTCTGGTCTCAAAGGGGACAGATGAATTTCAGTACTTTGATGCATCTTAAATGAAGATAGCATGTTGAAACTTAGAATTTACATCAATCCACAGAAATATCTAATAAAGTTTTTTTAAAAAAAATCAATCCCACAACAACATATTTTGATTCTGACTTTACTTCAGTGTTTTACTTTCACAACTTCATTTGTTCTTGCAGTTATGTAAGGTGAATTCCACATTTATTTTTTGCCAAAAATATTCTTGCAATAAAGTCCTATTAAAAATGAGTAATAAGAATAAGTTCCTGTGTCATGCCTCCAAGATTCACACTCCTCACTATGGTTCCACAGTTCAAAGAATTTTCTTGTTCATTGATTTTTTTCTTTCAGTTATCCCATCCACTGTGGTTTTCACTTAGGGACTAGGAAGGCATTCCGTCCTCAGGCTGATGGCCCAAGTGATTAACTGTGAATGTATCAGATGTTCTTGTAATAACCAGGATCCAGTTTTTCAAAGACAACTCCAACCTATTCTGTGTATTCTTTGCAGCTACTTCTGTAAATGATTGCCACTAAGATAATCATGGGCAAAATAATGGAGTCCTGGTATCTCTTGTTTGGTTGATTTCTGAAATATAAAGTCTGCACTGGACAGTCCAGGATGCACTATCTTGATCTCTCAAATTGACTATGGTGAATATAGATTTGAAGTTTGAGCAGAATCTGACAATATAAACCAACCAAATCCGATGGAAGTTTGGTTGAGATGTCTGAATCAGTTCAAAGTTTCCAGTAAGTTATTTACCCTGAAAAAAAGAAATAAATGAAACAATGTCATTGTGCTCAACCTTTGTAATGTCATATGGAAAATATATTTTCAAAATGTTCTTAGCATGTTTCAAGATCTACTTAATTTTGCCTCGGTCCTTAATTACAATGGTCAAACCTCCCTGACCTCATATTACTGGCTGCAACTTTGTCTGATAGGATCTTCATCAAAGCCTGCTATTTTATCATAAATATTTTTCTATTGATTTTGCAAAACGTGGTTCTGCCTTTGTAGGAGCCAACTCCCAGAGTAGACTTATATTATTGAATGAGTTTCCTTTCATTGTTGGTGAGTATATCTGACAGAAGAGGGGTTTTAGATCCCTTCTCTTTCCTACAAGCCATGTTTATAACCTCTTTCCATCCGTAACAGGCTTTCAAACTATTAATGTGTACAGTTTGTGGTAAAGCCTGACTGTGTCATTTCCTGACATTGTAAGCAGATTCCTTAACTTATTCATTTCCTTAAAGGCTTCCCTTGCACTAATTTTACATCTTAAAATACTTTTCAAAGATTAAGGGTAGCACCAAGTCCTCCAGTTCAAAAGAATTCTTGTAACTATTCCAGTTGTACCACTTCTTCCAGGTCTTTTGGCCTTTGATCATATTTTGTTACATCAAATGTAACATGGACATTAAATGACTGCATAACACTCTGAATATATGAAGTTCCTCCTTCAATTTAATGCTACTTTGTAAAAAATATCCATTGAGATCTGAAGATTTATGTTTTTTCTTTCTGTATGGGTGTGTAAGCAGATGAACCACACAGATTCCTGAAGTACCTTGTAGTAGCCAGAGAGTAGATGAGGTAATACTAAGCTGCTATTGCAACCTTTTTGGTTGCATATAGTTTCAGTTTTGCACTAAGCACATTGATGAAAATGTCTATCAAAAAATTTATTTCTGGATAATAGTAGACAAGTGTCATAATTTTATAATTCTTTAAAGGATCATAAAAGTTGTCTTTTCAGCTGTTATCTGAAAGGACAAAGCACTTGCTTTAAGATATTAAGTAGCAAAATTTCTTGGTAGCATTAGAGGAACGATATTTTTCTCCATCTAGCCTGATCCATAAGTGCACTCATAATGACAGTCAAGACCATTCAAAATGGCTGTTTGACTATCTGAGAGAGGAACTTAGTCGGACTTCCCTGGAAGCAAATATTCTTTTCAGCTGGTCTGGTCACAGAAGCTGCAGCAGTCCTTACTTCACCATGCCTGCTAGGATGAAGAGGAAGAATTTCTTGAGCACCTCAGGAACATTCTTAATCTTAAATGAGGATAGTAATGTGCTAGCTGTAAAAGCATAGCATGTGTCTAACAGTCTACAGGTCTATCTCTGACAAGGCCCCTTATCTTTGGGGTGCTTCTCTGTATAGACACAGTTTTCCATGAGGCATTTCTTTTGTATTTCATGCCTGCAATGGCACATTAAGAC
Source organism: Cariama cristata (assembly GCF_000690535.1). Classification (NCBI taxonomy): domain Eukaryota; kingdom Metazoa; phylum Chordata; class Aves; order Cariamiformes; family Cariamidae; genus Cariama; species Cariama cristata. The sequence goes on along the minus strand of NW_009632696.1, from coordinate 42,982 downwards.
AAGGTCTTCTACATAGAAAGAGTTTCTTTTCTGACATATAAAATCTTCTTGCGGTGCTGGTGGTTTTTGACTGATCCTCACCCCATAACTCCTCTGACTTCACAGTATCTGTGCCAGTGAGTGGATCCTAGCCCTTAGTTACCTCTAGCTCGCTGGCAGTGGCAGCTCTGTCTGTGCTGCTGTCTACAACTTCTCTGATTTTAAACATTCTACATTTATCTTGGAAGAAAAGTCATAATTTCAGGCAGTGTACCTGCAAGTAAGTAGTAACTCCCACTAGTGAGAGACTCCCGACACCTTCCCACTCAAGGATAAATTCCTGCTCTTCCTCAGCTGATTCCTCCAAGTGTATTGTCTTAATAGAACTCCCCATTCTTCATGAGGTATTTCAAGACTATAAAAGCTCCTGTCTGTTCTGACTTCCTCCCCCCTCCCCCCATAGTCCTATATTCTACACTCCATCTATGTTCTCGACAGACACGTTATGTCTTGCTTACTGCTGTCAAAAGCAACCAGTTGTTTCTGTGTGTACAGTTACAGCTCTGGATGTGACCGTTCTCTTGGGTAAAGCAATCCTTATTCAGGCAAGGGATTTTTTATTCTGCAAATTCCATGTGCTCTTATCTTTTAGTCTCCTGCAGAAATGTACTAGTTGAACCTTACTCTTTCTCTCTTACTGTTCAGTAAAGTGAGCCCCTTTCCTTGATAGTACCTTCAAAATTCTTGCTTGTTTGATAGGCTGACATTCAAGTAGCCAGGCAGTAGGAACACAAACTATCTTGGCTACAGCACTCTTGAACAATTCTTTTGGGACCTTCAGGCTTCAGTTGTCCTGCTCACTACAGTGCCACAGTTACTACTGAAAAATATTTCTTTCTCTCTTAATCCCATGATATAGCCTCTTATCCATACAGCTTAAATGGAAGAATAGATTTTTTTTTACCTTTTGAATTTCTTAAGTCAATATTTAGGGAAGCTGTGAACTTGATAAGAATGCAATTTTAAGGATCACCACATCTGTTGATGTAGAGTAGCTTGCTGTCAACCATATGTATTTTAATGGCCACAGTCTGAACCAGATAGTGGTAAAATGCAAATAAAAAGTGTTTAAACCTTTAAATATACAACAATGTTATAGATGCTTCTAAAGGACAGGTAACAAAAGGACACTACTTTGTTGAATTATACTAACATCAGATTTTTCTGTCTATTGCCAGTATTCAGCTGGAGACTCATTCAAGATGGGTCTTCATTTTACTGCATAACTGCTTTCTGAGGCCATCCTCCTGGACAACCAATTATTCTTTCTAAGGCACACTGAGCTTTGCCTGTTTGTTTTGTTTTTGCTTGTGTAAATCTTTTCCTAGGAACATTTTTCAGGATCCACTAGGGCTTTCCTTCCCAAATAATTTTCTCTTCTCAAAGCTTGTTCACCTGTAATGATCTAGCAATAGTTTTGACATTCTTCCTATTACATTATAGACTGTTGGGTTTTTTTATTCTTTGGAAATGCAAAGTCATCTGTTCTAGAATTGCATATTAACATCTCTTGAACTCTTTTACTAGTAAGGTGCTCTGTTCCCTATTTGATTACTAAATGTGTACATTCCAATGTAAAATGTCTCCACATACAAAGCCTTAAATTTGATACCAACCTGTAAACTGAAAAACATACTTAATTCAAGGTTATAGATTGGAAAATGCCTGCCATTCATTACCAGCTCTTAACTGAGACTAGGAATGACATTAATCAGCACTTTGAAATTATAATGGCTGGGATAAATGTTGCTTAAATTAGTCTTTGAAGAATACTGTAACAACTCTCAACAAGCATTGGATTGGTGATTTCCGATGAGAAAACAGAAATATTTTGTTGGAGATGTTATAATTAAAGTCGTAACTGAACTATTGTACAAGTATTGAGATTAGGTGCTTAGATTTCTGAAACAGAACTTGAAACATATAGATATAATTATTGAATCATAGAAAATTAGTCTGGGAAGGATGTTCTAAGCCCTATAATCCTTCCCTCTCTTCTACCTCATTACATTCCGGATAGACGACTGTTTAATGTATTATATTTAGTGATAAATACTATGTCCCAGGGAACTGCATTTGGAGTTTAGCTGAAGTTTCCCAACACCTTGTCTAAACCCTTGCTGAAACTTAAATCTATTATTACATATCCTATTGGCCCTGGACATGGATAGTGAGATAACATTTATTATTCGTTTCTACATGACCTTTTTGATTTTAACAGCTACTAGTTTTTCTAACCTCTGCCATGTCTTTCTTGACTAAGCAAGGTCAAATCCTTCAGTCATTTCCTGTCATTCATACTTCTAAGATCTTCTTTTCATTCCAGACGAATTTGTGCAAGCAGTTTGATACCAGTGCTAAGGAAAGCAGAATTATATTGCTCTTACAGCTGTTGCTCCAGTTTGGCATTTTCCGTTTCACAACACAGCATTACACTGTTGATTGTTGTTCAGCTTGTGACAACATCCTCTTCTCATGCTTTATCCACCATTTTCAGAAATTATACTGACCTTCCCCTATATATTATACTCACTATTAGTTCTATTTATTTTTTACACTTTGTCTTTCAGCATGGAAGTCAGACGTGTTGGTGCTTAGCTGTGTCAGACCCTAATAGCTTTTTTTGAAAACTATTTGTATTTGTTTCTGTGAAACACCTTTTAAAATTATTAGATTTCTTACTACATTTTAGAAATTTCATTTCTGAGTACCTGTAGGACTCAAAAGTTGATATTACAGGGGTTAGCTATTTATTAATATTAATTTTAGCTGTTTATTCTGAAAACTCAATTTGATACTCAGTTCAAAAAAGTTCTATGATTTGTAAGGTGTTTCTGAACTCACGTGTTCTGAACCTTCGAAACTCTCTTCTTGTCTGAGTGTCAAGAATATGAATATAAATATGAAATATCACTACATTCATGCAAGTTCCCATTCTGACACTTCATCCTTCTTTGCACTCTGTGAGTTGTTGATAACTCTGAGTGTGGAACCAGTTTTGCATCTCCTGTACAGTGGTTCTATTATATTTCCCTAATTTGTTAATGAAAATTCCATGTGAGAGAAAAACTTCACAGAAAAGAAACTGCATGACTTCTACTGCTTCTCCATCTGTATCGACGGTTACAACATCATAGACAGAAATTATATTACCTTGTTACTGTTTGTGCTTGATGATCAAAGTTGGCCAGCATTCAGCCTTGTGTTTTCCCCAAGTGCTCACAAATCTGATTTGTTTGCTCAGACTATTCAAATTAATTGAAATTAAACTGATTGTCCTGCTATCCTCATATTCTCCTTTTCCATTTTGTAGTTTCAAGATGTGTGGAATGGAATCAGTTTAAAAAGATTTACAGCTCCTATAGCATACACCTAACAACAAGAGGAATTTTCATTAAATTTTTCTACATTAACATCCTTTCATGGATACCTGAGTGTCATGACATTTTAAATGGTTGTAAGTATCCCAGACTTTAGTTTTAGGTCTCATCTGAATATTGAGAACTCAGTCAGAATACTGCCTCTTAACATCTGTGGGAACTTGAACCTCACAGAATCAGATAATATTGCCAACTACACTTTTAGCAAAGCTTCATTGCCCTTTTCTGTGAGCTACCTGCAGAAAATGTATACCACAGTGGCACCTTTATCTGTGGAGACAGAGACCAGATGGGATGTGGTCACCTTGTGCATCTTCAGCTGTCTCTTTTTAAATCTTCTAATGAGTTAACGAAATATGGATTCTTTATAACACTCATTAGCAATGTACATGTGAGATGACACTGTTCAGTCACTGCTTTCTGGAAGCAGGATCAATGAAAATTTATGAGATTCTGAGTAAATATTTTTTTCCTTCAGAACCCGACTCTGTCTCTTATTTCATTTATTCACCTGGCATCTGAAAATAGAAGGCCAAAATCTGCTCCTTAGGCAAAGTATCAAAACAGACCCTCTATATATAAGAGATAAAGCCTTTCTGATTTTTCTACAGGCCTGCTAGGTGGAGTTGTTATTCAAGCTCTACAGACCTGAAGGGGGAAAAAGCATAGTTTTGGGGTTGTGTTGTCTTATTTGTGGCAAGAACTATGAATCACAGTCTGCAATCAGGTTTCAGTTTCTGGAACAGTTCCAAACAGGAAGCGTGAAAGCAGGCGGTTGGCTGATTTTGCACTGAAGAAAAGGCAAAATGCTGTTAAGTTTTGCTTGTCTGGCAAATTTTGACACTGTAAAAAGTCGGAGTAAAATCCTCATCCCTTGGAAATCAACAAGAATTTCATACAAAGAAATTTTGTGTTAAGTCCTAATGGACTTCAGTGAAACTTAGATTTCATAAAGAAAATAGAATTCAGTTATTTTTTCTGGAACAGAGCTACTTTTCTAGACTGTATGAATTTACTTTGTCCATTTCAAAGGCAAAGCTACTTTAATCGGAATAATATTGAAAATACTTTAGGCTAACTCATTCTCTTTTAATCTGAGATAGGGTTCAAGTGGACACATCATATGTTACCACCACTCAGTTTTAACTTCCATTAGAGACATAATATTAGACAACCATGTGGACCATGACTGCAGCACCTGAAACTGTTGTGGTAGTTATGGATGCAGTAGCACATCAGAGTTATTACTGAGTTTTTGCCGGTCACATTAGGAATAACTTAAACTAAATCCAATACAGAAATGAATCCATTTGCAAATGCTGATCCATGTGCCAAAGTGCTTTGATAGAGAAGCTAAGGAAAAGTTAATTCTTTTCTTTAACATACAGCTGTCTCACAGGATATTGTGTTCTAACTTCTAAAACCACAGTGGTCAGATTCCTTCCTGAGAGAGATTTTTGATTCTTCCAGGGCTAGAAACAGCTTGGTGAAGGTTTTGGATCACAGGTTTGGATGCTGGCAAGTCTCACAGCCATTAGGCAGAAAGTAAACTCACTAAGCTATTTTGTAGCTTTCTTTGAACTATACTAGTTTTACTTTATTTTTCTGTCATAAAGAATATCATTTAAAAAAAAAAACCAACAAACCAACAGAATTGTCCAAAATGCATGCTTAATGCTTAGATAGCAACAGAAAATGTTTCTCCTCTAGGTAAATGATTAAATGTCAGAAGCTGTTTTTAAACTGCATATTTTCATTAATAACACATTTCCATTAAATGCAGATGCTAAAGTTCCACAATGTAGAATTAACACAATAATTGGCTAGAGCTATGTTAGTTTTGTCTTTCTTAAGATTATATTGGGGGACAGTTTAGCAGATGTCTGAATTACACTTTGTTAATAACAGGGGCAATGCACAATTTGAAGAGATGTCTTTAAGATTCAGTTTTGGATTAAACCCTAAACAAACAGAGCACAGGCCTTAGGCAAATCCAAGAAATTAAAAAGGAAATAAATTGGATACAAGGGCCCATATGCTGCCTACAAATCAGATCTATTATCTTTGCTTACCTTATGGCAGAGGTATCATTTATAAACCATCTTCATTGCCGAGCAGAGATAAAAACTATATGTTAGCAGTACGTTATAGCTTATCTCTCACAAACAGGTGAGAAGTCAGCCCTTTTTTTAGTAAAATAAGATCACCAGAAAACACAAAAAATAGGTGTGTATATTTACTGTGTTTATTTAATTACAACACAGTGCAAACATAACTAACAAGAAATATCAGATTTTTCTTTCTAGACACAATGTATCCCATCTGCTAAGCCTGTGCAGTACCAGCTCAGCAGCCATCTCTTCCCAGACACCTGCATATTAGAATTCAATTGCACTGCAAAATTATTAAATCAAAAGGTCAAAAGGGTAAAAAATAATATCCCTTGAGGTTGAAAAATGTCCAGGTTAGGGCAAAGGCTGGTGGCTTGAAATATAATTTGATGATTAGGATGAATGTTGGGTTGTTTTTTCATCTCTTTGATTGTTTTAATATAACTTTTCTGTGATTACAAAAGACTTCCTACTTTCATATATGCTTTTGGGTACGGGAAATGCTCCTGCTCATACATATGGGAAAACCAAATTCTCCTAAGCTTTTATGATGGTGTTTTAATGTGATCTTACTCTCACCGTTCTCCTCATTATTTAAAGTCAATCAAGGTTGGTGACATAGTGATGCACATTGGGGGATTAAATCTTTCATTTTTTCATTAGCAGAGGCAGATCTTGTGGTTAAAAACAACACAATAAAAAGTAAAAAAAATAAATCTGGAATATCATCCTGTTTCTTTTACATATTTCCTGTGTTGGTTTGGCCAAGTCACTCAAACTGTTACTGTAATATAAAATCTAGGATTAGTGTGTATGATAATGTATTGATGTGATAATGCATAATGATCTTTATTATTCCTTTGTCTGGATTCCTTTTCTGTAGAGTAAGGACAAGACAGTGACATGCAGTGTAAAAGAGCTACAAAACTAAATCTATTAACATCTAAATTATAACAAAATTGTTCTAGGACAAGCAATGAAGGATATACCTTCAATACATCATCTGTCTGTGTATACCTTACTATACAAATCCTCCCACCATCTGCTGCTCACATAATAATGCAATACGAACCCTGTAAAGAAACTGTTCTGATTTGGATTAATACTTCTTTTCCACTGGGAGTTTTGGAAAAATTCCCAGTTTAATCTAAGCACACCAGCATACTGGAAATTTAGCAGTAATGTTTACCAACTATACTTAACAGTCAGCAAACATAGCAGTGATGGAAGGTATCTGGTTTATTTGGTCTTCTCCTGCAGTATATTATTTATATTAAGTTTTGTTAAAAAACATGACTAAACAGCAGGGAAGAAAATAATCTGTTTGACTTCTCCTTGCTGCAAACTTCTGGAGCCCTTTTGGAGATGGAGGGTGAGCTTATGCCTTTTTAAGGGCAGAAGTGCCTGTGGAAGTGAGGGATGCCACAGAACGCATGAGGAGTCAGCAGGGACGGAGAAAAAGGGCAAGCTGGGAGCATCCAGCAGGAACAGAGAGGAGGAGGCTCCTGAGAGCAGTAGGAAACAAGCACATAGCCAAGTCAAACAAAAACAGAGCGAGGACTGTGGAGTGTGCTACAGCTTAGAGGCCCTGGAAACTGCTGGAATAAGAGAAAGAAAGGAGGAAAATTCCACCCTGCAAAAATATGTGTGTGTGAGAGTTTTTAAGTCTTTTATTTTAATCTGTCTCTACTGTGCATCTCATATGTTCTTCATATTCTTTAAAAAAAATATGCATTTGGTCTAGTCAGCGGAATCCAGTGAGGGAACAAGAAGCAATTGACGTAAACTGAAATACAAAAAATTCCGTTTAAACATTAAAAACCAATTTTTTTTTTCCTATGAGGATGGCTGAACAGTGGAACAGATTGTCCAGAGAGGCTGTGGAGTCTCCATCCTTTGAGATATTCAAAACCCAACTGGACACAGACATGAGCAACCTGCTTTAGGTGATCCTGCTTTGAGCATGGGGTTGGACTAGGCCAACCTCAGCCATTCAGTGATTCTGTCTTGAGAGAGGTTGCTTGGGGGGAGGGGAAGTTGTTACATTCATGTCAATTAAAGATATTCTTTTTTTCCTGTGTTTATTTAAGGAAAAAGCGTAGACATATCTATCCCTAACCCCTGCCTGACTTGGGCTTCCACAACAGAAATCTAGCAGTAGCTAACACCCATGTAAATATGCTGCTGCACCACTAGGTCCAGGTAACTTCCACAAATTGAAGGTGCAGGGACACAGAAGGCAGCAAAAGCCACTAGAGGTCACACAAACTATTTAAAAAAACATGAACAAAGTAATTTATACTGCAGTTGAGAGTCTTTTCCCCTTCCACCTACTCCCCTTGCTTGGCAGTCTCAGGTCATCTCCCTTCCTGATACAAGGCTGTGGTCAGGTATGTTTAGTTTGTTTTCTTCCTAAGCCTGATTTTCAGCTCTCATTTAGTCATGTGGAGATGATATCACTTTATGGAGAAAATTCCACTGTGATCACAGGCCATGGAAATGTCAAATGCTAGTAAAAAATATAATCTCGTGCTAGCTGAGAAATGTTTTCTTGCGTTCCAAATACAGACTCAATGAGTGAGCAAGAAAGCGAGAAAGAGCAGCAATAACAACAGTATTCATCTTCCCCAAACCAATTCAGCAATCGGCTTTAAAATTTCCAGGATCCATTTCACTGGGTTTTATAATAAGAGCTGAGATGAAAGAGAAATGAGAGTCTTTAATGATGAGACTGCCCCACCCACTCCTAACTTACAAATTTGCAGCTTATTTTCTCACTACTGTCCCTTCTTTACATTTGCTTTGTTGTTTGTTGCATGCCCATGCAGAGAAATAAGGTTTCAAATCAAAATACTCTTAGATTTAGATTGATTTTTATGGATTTTTATTTCATTCAGTGTGTCAAACTGCTTCCTTCAAACAGGGCAAAGGAACATATGTGCGGAAGAAAGAAGACAGAGCTCTGCACACTTGCCAAGAGCTGTAGTGTTCAATCCCTGCATTCAGTGTACAAAATAGCTAAAAATTTTATTTGGAAACAAATGAACAAACAAACAGGATTATTTTCATCCTCTATTTTGTTTTAGCCAGAATTTTAATTTTTCAAGAACATCCCTGATAATTAACTCTGCAGAAATTAATTTTAATTCCTTTTCCTTCCTAAATACTTTTAGGCAAGTTACGCCAGCTAGCCCCATGTCAGGTATGCTAAATATGGTATTTCCCTACCTCAGTCCTCAGTCCAGTGATGACAATGACTCAATGTGATGGTATTGGTGATGAGGGTTGTATAGGTAGTGCCAGATGAGATATAGCTTTACTGTTGTGTGAAGATAATTGTTTTGGAATTTGGAAGTTATTCATTAGGACAAACTGGTTTTATTTGCTCTGTTTTCAAAGAACAGGGAGAAAAAGAGAGAAAGCACCCACAAAAAACAGAGGACAGTTACTGTAGAAGAACACCTGGTAACTAGAGAGGACCCTAAGTCACTTTTATGGTCTGAATTAAGGCTGGAACCTGAGCTTCCTGCTGTCCTTAACCAAGACAAAAGCTCTGAATACCAGGCCCCTTATATTAATCCCTTTCTAGCTTCTCAGTTTAAACTTCTCTGCATTGAACTTTTTAGAGACATAGAATAAACTGGATATAAAAACATCTGTGTCATATCCCTTAATGTATTTTGTGCTCACCATTGACCACAGCAAAATATTTCTTTTGCTGGAGCCTCCAGTAAGAGAGCTAATGATCCATTAAAACATCTCTGCTTTAATGCATGCTTTGTCTTGCACCACAGAAATTCCCAGAGGAGGGAGGAAGAAGCACAGGATTTAGTTTTATGCAGCAAGAAACAATGGGACATGGATTAATTTCCTTTCCTCCTATAACAAGGGTCTTTTGGATATCATAACAACAAGGAATTTGCAATGAAAATTTGAAGAAGGAACTGATTGCATATGGCAGGTTACCAGATGGTTTTTAGTTAAATAGTTAATTAAAGAAAAAGGAGCTATATGTGTTATGAGTTGCAGATTTGTAGTTTCCTTCATAACCCAAATAAACAGTTTACGAGAGTACATAGCTGAATGAAACTTCTTCTTTAACATAAATCACTTAATACATGAGTTCGCTGGGTACGTAGGATCCAGTTTCCTGTACTTGGCAGAATGAACTTTGCGTGCAGATGCAAGTTAGACAATTCCTGTACCCTCCCTTCCTTCCTCTTTCTCTCTTTTTCTCATTTTCTCTGTCTATAATTTTACTTTCCTTCTTTTCTTCTTTCCTTCATTCCTTGCTTGCTTCTTTCCTTCCTCTTTCCCCTTCTACCCCCTCTCTCATCTCTCTGTCTCTCTTTCTTTCTTCTGCAAAACCTCCTTTTATTCCCAATGCAGAAATTATATTTTGTTTCATTTTTCAGGAAAAAAGAAAAGAAGGAGTTAAAAAGTCAGGAAATAATTTTGGAAACCTAGTCTGCTTAGAGTAATTATTTTGTTGATCTGTTGTGGCTTGTTGAAGAGTGTGTTTTAATAGGTTACCAGGAAAGCTCAGTTTTGTGCAGACACATGAGGCTGGGGAAGTGACCCTGCACAATCTGTAATATCAGACAACATTGTGTGAAGCAGGCTAAATGTCACTTCTGTAGAAGCAGAGTGATGAGGGTATGAATGCGATTTGCGTGAGGCATGGCTGCAGATGGTCTCATTAATCTTTCATTTTATGGACACTGGTTTCAAAGGCAGACAAAAGTGATTCAGAATGTACAAATCGCATACAGGCTAGTCTCTGGCCACTCAGGGTATAAGCAAGCATGGGACAGAGTTTGCTTAAATGTCACATTGAGTTGTTATCCCTGGCTCTGAAGAGCTTTGCAGCTCTACTGGAGTCTGGGAATAAAGCTTACATAAACACAAAGCAAGATGCTTACTTTTAAGTCCAGGTGAGAAATACTATTAGGATACTCCATTAGGATATATTACTAGGATTCCTGCATTACAGGAGGATGTGCACAGATGGGTTGCCACCTGAGAGACTTCGCAGCCAGAAGTCCAGGAACAGCATGAGGCAGACCATTATGCATTAGTGGCAGCATTCTACTGCTGATGCTCAATTATTTCTGCATATTACACAGAGAATAACTCCAGAAATTGTCACATTATTCTCTTATAGTCCTGCTCTTGTGCTAGTGATGAAAGCTTTAATTTTACTTTTATTCAGACCCTCTGCTTTTTCAAATCTGAAAATAAGCTTGTGCTTGAGCCTAATAGCTTCCCCCCTGTCCTCCCCCTGCCCCGTACCATTAAGGAGTTACTGGCTCAGAGCACCTCTGGAGATAGAATAACCACTTAGAGAAGCCTGTTTTGCTGCAGATGAAAGTTCACTTCACTAAAAACCTGACTTCTTTTATGAAAAGCAGTGAAAGTTTCACAAAGAATCCCATGTCCAGTAAACAGCATACTCTCTTAAGGAACTACTTTAAAGGGTCTCCAAGGTTTCTAGTAGGATTTTAGCTGACCTTTACCTAAATAACATCTCTGCAAAGCAACACATCTTCTCATTCCCCAGGGTAGGACTTAAAAGTTCTGCTGTGTACCTAACTGTGTAAACGGCCCAAGTCAGCATCACTACATAGAGTTCATAATTAAAACAAACAAACAAACAAACAAACAAAAAAAAAAAACCCAAAAAACAGATATGGATGAAGCAGAGACTTTAAGGGAATTGTAGCTCTTCTTCTTCACCTCTACTCACCTTAGTACTCTCCAAGGAGAGAGTGAGATTTGTCACAGCATGTCAAGACAGACTTTTCTGCACTGTTCTGTTGTGGACACCTTGGGAGGTTTCTGTGAGTGCTGGATATCGCACAGTCATTCTGCCTACAGTTGCCTAAATGTGTTTCCTCTATGTATTTCAGCATGTCTCAAAATTTCTTCTGGATTTGCACCTGGTACCTGAAAAATAAAAGCAATTTCTAAGATTTAGTCTCCCAGATGTCTTAATCCCATCTTAACCTCTAGGACTTTTTTACTGAATAATGATTTTTGTTACAAATTTTCCAGTTGTTACATAGGACAAACATTTTAAAGATTTAAACTGAAGTTGCCAGAGGATATCCAGCATATTGCAGACCTCAGTGAGAATTACATTTTCTCTGTGTCACTACCAACAGAACATTAGCAAACTGTGTTAAGTAATTGTTTGCCTACCGTAACTTTACTTCAAGGAAAGATTCTTAGAGTCTTTTACGTTCCTCACAGTACCAACCAAAAGACAGTAAATTAGTTGGAAGTTTTTCACCAACAGTAGAAGCTCACTTTCCACATTCAGACAGGTGCAATATGTCTATGTATGCACAACATCACTAATGAAGAGTCTCCTATTTGCACTGTCAGGGGTCCAGCCCTGCACATTTTTTCTGGTAGGTGAACAGAACAGAAATCACCTTTAAACACTTTTTTTTTTACTTTCCCTATTCCTCCAAGCACAGTATTTACTTGCAGACAGATACTATTAGCTCTTTGTGTGTGCATGCAGCTTGGGAGGACCACACAGCAAATCTTTTTATTCTTTTAAAGCTTGTATAATTCCAGATGGAATGGCTGTTCTCTGTAGGGAAGGAAAGCTTCCATATCTAAGATCTTTGAATCGCAAAGTGGTCAAAGCAGAAAAAAAAAATTGGGATTATGACCTACCAAAATCAGCCAGAAATATCGGATTTACCTACAAATAGTCCCCCTGCAAGTTCTAGGAATCAGGCAGGCTCTTCTAAACATTTGTAGAACCACTTTTACCTCATATTTAGTAACTGGTTAGATATCAGGTTGACCGTGTCTCTTTACTTTCATTCAGTACAATTACATTCTATCTGCTTTAAGGAACTGCATCATTTCTACAGCCAGATAAGAGGCTGAAGATTTATGAACTACTTTATTAATCATTAGCTTGCACCTCTAGTACAATAGGAGCTATATCCAATAGGACTGTGGAAACATTTCTTCAGATCTATCTTGACATGCCTTATTTACAGTGGGGCTTGAGAGATCTGACTCTGCCCTCTTCTCTAGAACATAATTCTGTTCGTCTGTATGATAGGTAGGTAATACTTTACGATAAGCCTAATGAGGCTGTGAGCTTTAATCACCATTCATAAAATATTCAGAAAGTACTGGCTTAAAGGAAATGTGTAAAATGACACTGGCTGCTGTTACGAGTTGTATGTCCCTGCTGATACATATACCAAATCATGCTAACATAAAATCTAACATACAGTGAAGCAAGAAGGACTTCCTCCAATGAATTATTGTTTATTTCATTATTTACTCAATTGAAAAAAATATATATAGCATATGAGTGGGTAATGTTATTATGTGTAGATTTTTTTTCCCAAATATTATAAATTTATGAAAAACACATTGACTGATTTTACCTTGGATGGAAATAAATGTCCTAAGCTACTAAGGCTTTGTTTATATTAAAGAAATTTACGTCAATAAAACTTTGTCAGTGTGAATATTCTGGTTCAAATCCCTTCTGCATATGTTTTTTATCAAAACAGAGAAAGGCACTTTTATGAGAACACATGGTTGAAAATGTGATAAAACCAGGATCATCAACTTGTTTTGTCCCTCTGAAGAGAATCAAACAGTAGAGTTTTGCAGTGGATAGTTAAATTACACCAGTATGGAATTCATTAATAAAGATAGAGCTTTTGTAACTGTATTAAAATTTTTTTTCAACATGTATAGAGAGTGCAGTCCTGTCGCTTGTGTACATCCGTTGGCTTGAGTCACATAGTATGTGCAGTTATTGTGGGTATCATCTGCACCTTTTTCATCTGGTTGGCTATCAGGTGTGAAAATGAATATGTGAATAAATAAACAAGGCTCAGCTGCTTAGCCATGTGCATACAAAAATCAGTCCCATCCCTCCTTCCTCAAAGAACCATGTGTAGTATTTCTTATAAACTTCATAAAATAGATATACTTCTTGTACAACTAAAAAGCAGAAGTATTGTTATCCCTTAAAGTCACTCCAACACTTAAGCATCATTAGATAATAGGTCCTTTCTTTCTGAGAAACACAGAAAATAGAACTTTATTTTAGTATATAACATCAATCAGAATCTGAGTCTTCCACTCAGAGTAGTTCACTCAGAGGGGTACCATGGAAGGTCCATTAATGTCAGCTGCTTTTGCAGCACAACGCTTTTCACACTGGGAGAATTGTTGGCATCTACTTCTTTGCCATTTCTCACATAGTTGAGAGTTATCAGGATGCCAGAGCCTTTATAGGCTGAATGCCCATGCAAACTTTTCTGGTAGCAGCAGCTACAGGCATATATATATAAATATATATAGGTTTGTGCCTAGTGCTTTTTCAATGCCTTACGATTTTCAGACACATCATTGTTTTTTTGCTATAAAGTGAAAATGAGGTGATTGAAATGTGGTAGAGAAAAGAATCTACAGATAATCAAACAAATTCATAGAAACTCTCTCTCTTCTTCTCCCATCTTTTTGCCATATGCACACACAGACACATAAAGTCCTTTTTTGGATTGCATTAACTGAATTTTAAAATATATGCCATATGCTCTGAAAGCAACTTGTTTTCTCTTTGTATTTCACTGTAGTAAAAAGGACCACCAACAAAACAAATAAAGAACTTTGAAGATATTTATGAAAAATTCTGCATAACAATAATAATGTCTTAGCGCAGTACTCTACCTGTCAAAATGATGTCAGTGTACTTTGTTATATAGATGTCATATTTTTACTGAGAAGATGATTTTTGCAGTGTCACTGGATTTTATAGCCAAGTGGATGACCTGTGGAGAAGCTTGCTTGCCCAATTAACCCCTTTTAACTCTATGCAATTACTGTTCACACCGGTTACACTTTTGATGAAGAACAAACATTAACAATCACACCATGAGTAAGTAAAAATTAAAACTTTAGCAGCAGTAGTGCAACAGCTGCCAGGATATCAGAAAGTAGTAAGAATAAGGTATTGAGTCATCATACCACCCAGCACAGAATTTTTACAAAATTAAAGCGCTTATGCACCACTGGGCTGATTGGGCAAGTGAAGAGGGGATGCAAGGAAATTGAGTTTCAGTCTGTAGTTTAGGCACAGGCTAGACTGCTTGCTCTCATAAATTCAGCTATATTAAATCCAATTGCTATCTCATATTCAGGCACTGTTAGGTAAGTAGTGCATTGTCCCTATCAGAATCCAGAACAGAAAACACCCCTAGGACTTGGGTTCTTGGTCATTCTTTCTGTCTGATGAGTTGAGCTGCTGAGAATAGAGTGTATTAGAAAAGCATCCTAACAAATCCATGTCTTGTTTATTCTTTTCAGCACAGATCTCAGTTTCTGAGGGGAATCTAACCAAAATCCAATGTTTATCTAGAAGCAAGATGAACTTATTAAACTTTTCATGTAAGACAATGTTAGAAATACGTTGTTTATTTTGAAAACAGAGTGTAGCAAAAGAGTAACAAGAAAATAGAAGTTTAACTGTCATTTTCTGATTTCCAACCGTAAAAATAAAGATACATGACCCGAGAATAGGAGTCCAAAAGCTCTCTAACTGGAGAATCCTGGCTAGCAATTTGAGGGTCTTTTAGACTGAAATCTTGGGTGTGCACACATGGATACTAAACAAGGCAGAAAGTGTGGCCAACTGAAGAACATCTCCACTGTGGCCAGTATGTTCAGTGTTGTAAGAGACTGAAAGGGTTAATGTATGGATGCCTCAAACATTGGTGCAAAACAAGTTCTGTACAGCAAACAGAAGTGGGCTAACATGGGGGAGAGGCATCACCTTGTGAACCAACTCCCCTATTCTGTGAACTGAGATACCACAAACTGAGATACGGCAGGTACAAAAGGTCATGCCTCGGTCATGCAGAAAGAAAAAGGAGGAAGGGACTGGATGACCACCGGAGCCCCCCAGGTACCTCAGACCCATTTCTTGAACTTTTTGAAGCAATGATTATGCATGCGCCAGCCAAGGCAAATCCCCTCCCCTGGAACATAGCCAAGGTCTACAAAAGAAGTTTGAAGGAGCCATGCACAAGCCTGCCACCCAAGGACCACAACCAGAAGACAGACCATTGCTGAATTCAGAGGTGGTGATACCCCTCCTTTCTCTTTCCTTTCTCTTCTCTCTCTCTCTCTGTGTCTCTCTCCCCCCATCTCAGTTTCTGTATTTAATTCTAGGCATATAAGGGTAATATTGTTGAGAGTTTGTTGTATTTTAGTTTGTGCACATAAGGGTAATATTGCTGCAAGCTTGTTGTTGTATTATAATCATAACTTTTGCCAAGCCACTGGACAAGTTTTCAGTAAATGTGTGACTTCGAACCTCTAAAGTGATTGTCGTCCCTCTGGATTACCGCACAGAGAATTTAAAAATTAACCTCACCCTTACCCACTGAGTGGGACAGGACAAGTGTACTCGTACTGGTACGCCAGGTCAAGGAGAGCTGCAGTTGGCACTTTCACTGTGCTGTCAGGAAATGATGCTGCAGGACAATGTCAGGAAATCTGCAGGAAATCTGCAGGAAATCTCTTTGACACAAAAGGTGTACAAGATTATAATGAAATTTTAGAAAAACTTACAGGAACCAAAGCTATTGAGGGTATGTTGCTCCACAGAAGTACCAGAATATTTTTGGTACTTGTCTTTCTACCAAATCAGCTCACTAAACCAACTTACCCTATAGCTGCATGATCATCAGACCTGACACAAAGGGAAATTGCAGCAGTATATACTTAAGAGCATGGTTGGGGAATTTGAATTTTTTTTTCTGCAAGTCCCTATTAGATATTGTATCAAACTGAATAAAATTAACATCTTAGAAACAAACAGAAAAACAGCAAGTGAGAATTCCTAGCACAGCAGTCTACAAATAGTAATCTGCAAAGTAGAAAGGGTTCAGCTGTTCTACAAGAAATAAAACAAGCAAGAAAAGACTTAAAAGCAATGAGATTAACTTGGTGCAGTAAAGGTCCACTTGTATCCAGAAAATTTATATCAGCTAGTAGAATTATGCATAAAATCGAAAAGAAATTATTTGCATGCCGTTTTCTGGTTATTGGAAAAAGAACTGGTAGGTATATAGAAACTTGAGTTACCACTGGTTACACATTCTAGGGAGCATTCTTGGTAACCCGCAGCTTCTGCTCAGCTAGAACAGCATCGTAGGGCCAGAAAGGCTTTAAGAAAGCCACACATGAAGTGTAATATGAGCCTGAAAAATAAAGACATACTTCATTTATCTAATACAAATTTACAGAAAACAGCAATAACAGAGAAAAAATAAAGAGAAGGAAGCTTGGAGGAAAAGCTAGAAGAAATAAAAAAAGTTGCATTTTAGTTTTCAAAAAGAAAGGATAAAATGTAGGTTCCTTATTGGCTTGTTCAAAACCAATTTCTGCTGACTTCAGAAGGTAGATTGCAAACTGCTGATTGAGACTGGCTTACTCTGAAGAATAAAAATGAAGGGTCTCAATGAAAGTACATCCAGAGCATCAGAAGTTTGGTCAGAAATAGCTTATTTCACAGCTGTACTGAAGATGGACAGTATCTAAGTTGAAGTTGCAATTCAAGCTTTCATATATTAAGCTTTTCAGGTAGATTTGGAGCCTAACCTGAGTCATATATTATCGTAGCTGTAGGATAGGTACACCTTACGATAGCCTTTCTGCGCGCACCCTTGAGTATTTGAGAGCACTGTATGTTTGAAATTTGTTGTTGATAAAACCTAGTTAATTCATCTTATCCCAAGTGGCCTACTCTGCTGTGAGAAGTCAAAGAAAGCGAACAGTTAAAATAGGATTTTTTCAAGAAAAAGGAAAAAAACAACAACCATGGATAACTAGCAGATCAGAAATTATTGTCACTTGTAATCTTTTTTTTTTTTTTTTTTTTTTTTTAAATGTACCAGCAGTGCTATCATTCAGGTAAAATAAATTTTGTACCACACAGTTACTATAAAAATAAATACATTGGCCGTAATCTTACCAGTTAATGCATAAAAGTAACCGACTAGTACAAAAATAAAATAAAATTTAAAAAACTGCACATGCATTCTCAGGTAAGCTTTACTTGACCATCTCTTTCATAACTGTGTCTTAACTAGATTGTAAGAGCCTCAGGGATCATGTTAATTTTTTAATAAGCTTATGGAACCTGGCCTGCATACTGAATAGACCTTTGGCATAGTACTGTAATATGAGTACTAATAAGTGACATCAGTATTAACTACTATAATAAATGGAAGCTTTTCTCCAATTATATTTTAGAACTTCACAAGCCTGAAGGAAATCAGGCAGACCAAGTTAGAATCATTGATGTGGGAATCTGGACATTTTTGTTCCCACTGAAATAAGACTACCTCCGCAGGCAGGAGCCTGTGTTCCTTAGAAGTTACCAGGATGTAACCACAGCCTAACAACACTCCCTTTTTCTTAGACATCCTCTTTGAGTGCTGCCACTTGACAAAAAATGTTATTCTGACAGATCAGTATCACCAGAGTACTTTCAACTCTCAGCTAAGCTGGTATTCAGAGAGTTTGTGGTTCACAAGGCCAACACAAAGTTACCTTGAGAGCCACAGGAATGAGACTTACCAAAGTGTAAGAGATCACAATAAAGTGAAGAGACTCTCCCTCTTCCTCAGTGACTTGGACAACAAATAGATTATGAGAAGTAAAGTGCAAGTCCTTTGATGGTTTCATCATCTTGCAATTGCCCCACCAACTGCAAGGGTGACATGTGCTACATGTTACGTCTTGGCTTCTTTGCAGCTGCGGTTCCATTTCTTTACATAACTTGTACTTTGGCACTAGAAAAATATTATAATAAATGGAGTGTTGCTTTCAAAGTTTCAGACACCAGGATCTTTTTTTTTTTTTCTGTTTGGCAAAGGTGGCTTTAATTTGACTTTCACAAGTGCAAAAATCTATCCCTTCAGAAGTTGGTCAAACTATTAATTTTATAGCAAGGACAACAGAGTACAGTAAAACCTTTTCACAAAGCCAGACAGCTTAACCTAATTAAATGGCTGTTTTGACAGGTGGTTTAAAGTGGAGTGAATGGTACTGAGAATGGCTACAGAGTCATATATGATGAGTGTCTGTGTGTTTATGTGTGCAGGTGAAAATGTGACTGCGCGGGGGGTGACAATAGATCTGTAAAGCATTTTTTCCCCAAAAGCTTCAGCTGTTCAAGATTTATAGATTTATTTCAATTAATTGTGTTAGATATATTGACTCAGGTGAACGGCAACACCTGGACTATAGTAAAAGAAAGACGTTTATGAAGGTCTGTGATGTCATTCATCAGGGAAAATGAGATGTGCATTTTACAAGGGGAAATGAGCCTTGTAGGAAATATATAAACATTGTCATAAGGGATCTGATTTCTGGTTCTGCTCAATATCACAAAAGATCTTTGCCACAGTAAAATGGTGTGTTTGTAGTAGGAGGTAATGAGCATTCAGGTCTCCAAAAGTATGCTGAAAGAGCTCTAAATCCACCAGAGTTTCAGTAGTTTGGCAGAGTGAGCTAGATTAGCAATCTTGATCCTGCACACAGAAGTCCTCTCATCATCCACCTCCCGTCAACATGAATTCCCAAGCCGTCCCTTCCTCAACTGCTAGCTATGTATGCAAGCCTGGTTTGCAGAGAGCTAGGCAGATATAGTTGACAAAACAGCGAGGGACTTGGGGTCTAAACTGTTATATAGTCCCTCTACCCACTTGTGTTTAGTTCAGATAAGACCGTTATTATTTTACCTTGACTTGTAAAATCTTGTGTTCTCAAGTACTCCAATACTGTCTTTATTGTCCTCCAATGGCCAGGAAGAAATTTTGCTCTACTGTAAGCTACGTATGCTTTCAAGGAATATTAACCGTTGCCATAAAGTGATGACAATTCAGTTTTAGTATCAGAACAAACACACTGCAAGCAAGGTAACTTACCAAAACTGGTATTTGATTTCAGCTGAGTTCACCTATCATGGTAAGAAAGTATGTTTTCTTCTAAGAAGGTAAAGCTGTTATACCAATTACCTTTGTGCCTTTGAAGAAGATTTTGTTTGGATTTGGTGGGCTTTGTTTGTTTGTTTGTTTTATATAGTGCTTGCAGTCCTGTAGTTATGCAGTGGATGTAGTACAATATGTCTTTCTTTAGGCTCTATTTTTTAATATCTGCCTAAAAAATTACTAATGATAAGTTGTTCTGAAGAATAAGCAGACTGCTTTAGATTCACACTCAGTCTTCAGTACTCTGATTCTCACTCTACTGACATTTCCAGACTTCTATATCTCATTTTGTATTAACTGTGGCATCTATTATGTCACTGAAACAGAATAAACACTTAATCACCTAAACATTGCTCTGGTAGGTCTGTGGGTTATTTTTGTTTTCTTGTGTGAATGTCAAGGGAGAGTTTTGCAATGTGCCCTGATGGATTCAAAGCAAGGAGAGAACCTGCAGACCCGACCATCTCTGGGTTTGTGACTATCCACCTGGGTGTCCTTGGGTCCAGCTTCAGTGTCCCTTCACATTTCATTTAGGTGTTTTCATCCTTTCTTCATCTTTAGAAAGTATTCTCTATGAAAAGTCACAAAATGACTTCAGCATGCTTCCACTTATAACACACTTAAAACTATTTTGCACTGTGATGCCTACAAGAAACTTTAAAAATCAGGCTGCCACTATCAGTGAAAACCACCCATCATGTTAATCAATGCTCTCACCATTTCTTCGTGCTCCTTAGTCTGGCTTAATCTATTAGTTGTCTCTGTAGCTGTCTCTCACTTCTTCTCTGAGTTGTGCATAGCACAACTGTATGCCAATGAGCAGATCTCTGAAGCTCTGAAGGGACTAAGAGAACAATGAATTCTCTTATATGGGTGCTTTAGTTTTGCCCATGCAAAAGTGAGAATAATAAAAGATCATTCAGAAAAGCATTCTGAAGTGTACTGAAAAAGGAGTTTTCAGTGACAATTTTGGATCTGATCAATTGTAAAAATCCCATCTCCACTCATCAGTCAAAATTCTTATGTACACAGATCCTATTTATTTAATATTTAATAAGCTAGACATGTTTTGCTGAATGATTTCCAAAATAACTAAAACTAAAGTATAAGAAAGTCTACCAGGACATTTTTCTTCTGCAAAAAGGTATAGTAAGAGCAGTACCAGGTTATCTAAAACATTTCACTAAGTTTCAGAAACTTTGCAAACCACATTAAAGCAGCATGGGAACCCAGGCTCCTCAGCTACTCAATCCTAGGTCTTTATCAGTTCTGCCAGATAAAGGGAAAATTGCAATGGTGGATACGGCTTGTGAACTTTGAGCCAACATCTGAGAACTATTCACTCATTTGTGACAACAGTATCACATGTTAAATGGCTTTTAAGCTATTGTGGGTTTGAATCAAGTTGGTGATTAAAATGGAATAAAGTTCAAGTAAGTTAAAGAAACATTTAGGGGTCAAGCAGAGTAAAGAAATATTTTATACAAATAATCAAAGGAAGATAAGAAAAAAATAGACTCAGATGAAGCAAAGCAGAGTAAAATCTCATATGACAGAAGAATAGGATTTTAGATATTTCTAATTTACATGTACACATAAAGCTACCTCTTTTTTTATAACTATGTCTGAATATTTTGCTCTTGGTCTGACTATTAATCATTTTCTTCCACCTCACACTGCCATTTGGCTTTCCTCCAAGACTTTTCAGCATTTTTTCTCTGTGAGTCTGTGTCTGTGAAGATAAAAATAATTTGTATTAAGAGGCAAAGTTTCCACATTCTTTTCACGATAATCAGCAGCACCTATTTTTCACTCAGTGTTGTGAGACCTCTAATAATAATATCAGAAGAAAATCCAAGTGGGACAATAAGATTAAGAATCTAAGTTTTACTGCATCCTTGGCTGGTCAAATAGATGAACACGAACAGGTTAAAAAGCCCAGGTACTCACTTTCAATATACCTGAATCCAGGAAACTATGTTGTCCACTTTGTCGGCTGTAGAAAACTTTCCTTTTTGTCCAAATTTGGCTGATGCTGATGGGCAGGTAGTTGTCCCAAAAGAGTCCTTGCCAGAATAGACAGTCTGTTAGCTATGTAGTGCATCCATAGGGTCTTAGGAGCAACAAGCGACTGGGGGAAAGCAAAAGTTAAGACAAGAAAAGTGGATAAAAAAGGGAGAGAGGGCAGAGTCAGGACTTTGAGCTCTTTCCAGCGAGGTTACAAATCAAGGTTACCGACAGGACCCACAAATTTACTGCCAATGCTTGGGGAGTTGTTGACTGAAGTAATCCCAAAGCATGAGCATGCTGCCAAGGAGCACTGAAGACTCTCAGTTCCTATAGCTTTCAAAGAATAACAGGGAAATTTCAGGACAACACAGATTTGGAATTTACTGCATTTAATGACAAATTAATTCAGGAAAAAAAATGTTTCTCCTTAAAGATGTAAGTTGTCTTCTGTTTTCTGTGGTTTTAGGTTCCACTGGGAATGAAAACAAGAGGGTTTTACTGCAGAGGGAAAGGCTGGAATCTATTGGAATCTTGGCATAAAAGTAAGGAAAAAGAAATTTAAAATGGGGCAAGGCCAAGGCCAGAACTACAGGTAAGAGGTCTAGAGAAAGGGTTCTCAGGGAGACAGTGCAAATCCTTGAACTTGGGCTGTGCACAACTTGCCCAGGAACTGGGCTGTAATGAAACAGAAATGTCATTATTTGTCTGCAATTAACTCTGAAGACCAGAGATACTACAGCTTGAAAGAATTTCATTGGACATCTCCCTTCAACATAGCTCCAAGAGTGTCCTATCAGACCAAATCTAAGAGTCCTTAAAAATTTGCCTCCATAGCACGTTTTCTTCAAGAGAAATGAACACCCATCCTACACGTGATACTTAACATGACCCATTTCATTTTTCATTTTTCATTTTTCATTGTGAAACAGCTATAACTGCTCTACAGTTAAGAATGGTCACAGGTTTGGTTTTCTGCCAGCCATATTTCAGTCGATCCTTTTTGCAACCCGCTCCAAAACAAATCTTTCTGGTATTTAGCATGTCCCATCACAGCTTCTCAGAATACTAAAAGAAAAACCACACAAAGCGTTTTTAATTGATTGCATTTCATAAAAAGTACCTATCTTTTATTATATTTAAAACAGAATAATCCTAACTATTCTTCCCTATTCTAACTCAAAAAATTCTCTTCCTTTTAAATGTTAGATTTGTGTTTTTGACATTGATTAGTATCTTTGGACAGGATAGTGTAGGAGTTACAAAGTTACAAAGACATTGCTTTTTCAAATATACAGTGCAAGAGTTGAGAGGAAAAAAAATCTCCGATGTAATGGACTTGATTTTCATTTACATAGTTCTGGCAACATAAAAAATCTTAGAGTGGGCATAAATTTTATTTGAATACACTTTAGGGTTCCTCTCTGCTGCCAAAATATGTAAAGGGGCCTTTATGTAAATAAGAATCAGGGCCAATGTATTTCAGGATTATGTTTCTTTGGAAATCTTTGCTATACCTAAATTCCTC
Organism: Cariama cristata; assembly: GCF_000690535.1. Taxonomy (NCBI): domain Eukaryota; kingdom Metazoa; phylum Chordata; class Aves; order Cariamiformes; family Cariamidae; genus Cariama; species Cariama cristata. Next base: position 19,866 of record NW_009632696.1, on the reverse strand, counting down.
ATATTTTGACTTCTGGGACTGCTCACAGATTAAGTGTACAAGATTCTTACTCTGAATCAACAATAAATAAAATCATCTACACACAGCCAACAACTTATTTCCATTACGCAATAAAAGAAAGGGAGAAAATTGGGCAGGTAGACCTGTAATTTTCAAGACAGTAGGAAAATGAGGAAATTAATTTTAACAAAGATTTTGATTGGGAACCATTAACAATTCTGAGTTCCTTCTTAATAGACAAGTTAGGTACTAATGATGTTTCTGCCATTTCATGTACTATTACCATTTTAATGTCTTCTAGCAACATTTTCATGATGAGAGGTAGGAAAAAAGAGAAATGGAAAGAACTGAAAACTTTTCCAAAACTCATAATTCTTTCTGGGAATAAAAGAAGCTTCATAATAACCCTGGAAAAATGGGTTATTTTCATGAAACATTGAAGGATACATAGTGCGCAACTACAATGACTAAAATTTATGAAGTAACTTTTCTCTATCACCTCATAATTCAAATTGTGAGGTTACCACATTAAGTTCTGAAAGTCTTTCCTCTGTCATAAGGGACAAGGAATCTGCTGTATCTTTCAGATACAATGCATTATTCTGTCATTTTAGTATATTTGATTTTAACAACACCTGGAAGTATCATAATTATTTTATCTATGGGCTTAATAATCTACACATTGGTTTTTATTAATGCTGACTTTTAAAGTGTGCAATTAATGACATTTTTAGAAAGTTTTTTTCCGGGTATGTCTCAGTAATAAAATGAATGAGCATGTTTCCCATGTAATAACAACACTAAATTTCCCAGTCAGAGTTTTAATATCATAATTGTTAAATGAATCGTGTTTAAAAGTTTCGTATAAGTACATATTAACTTTCTGCAAGGAATAAATTTGTCAGAAATTTGGAATAATTATGATTAAAGAGAAATATGCTGTTATTTCAAAAAAAAAAAAAGAAAAAGGAAGAAAACAAAAAAGAAGAAATGTAGCTTAAAATAATACCTGACAGAGCTAAGGTCTTAATATATTAAAAAACTTGTTAGCAACTGGTTAACAGACTTACCTGTTTGGAGGCTTTTAAGCCATTACAGAAAAGGCTTGATTCATGTGTTGAAAGAGTATCAGCTGCATGCCAACTCTGTAGCCTCTCAGTAGGCCTTACTAGTGCAAGCTTAGCAACATACTCACAGAGCTTCTGGACCGATGCTGGCTTATGCCAGTTGGCTTAGTGCTCATGGAGTTGAAATATGATGGCATTCCCTGATCCTTCTATACCTACCTTCCCCATTGCCTTATAAAGCAGAGGTCAGCTCCAACATTTCATAAAAATATGAAGAACAATCTCACTTTATTACACAATTAATGCAAAGTGGCTTTTGTAATGGAGTATTTTACCTAGGGCAGGTCTGCTATAATGGAAGTAGTTTTTGTCCTGATTGGTGTTCTTCAGGAATCTGATGGACACGAAGAATGAAATGGAAGACTGTAAAAAGCTGAAGATACATAGAACACAGAAATTTGCAGAAAACCTTTCAAACAACTGTAAAGCAATGAAGAGTACTTTCTACCATTCAGGGCAATATAATTACTGACATCGAACAGATTTATCTGTGGTGGCTAAAACTTCTACCACACTCAGCTCTCTCATGGAGGTTACCAACTTCCTGACTGAAAGTAGTATGTCTGGTTTTGTACCTTCTATGGTTTTGTACCTTCTACAGTTTTGTACCTCCTATATCTGCAGAAGAAAAACGGGCAGTTTACCCTAATGGGCCAGTCTTAAACTGTGGCCACTTGCTCATTTGTATGTGTTAAGACAGTATTAACGTCAGATAGAATTGTTTTTTGTTAGTACCCGACCTATACCTAATCTATAACCCGCTCTAGGTTACTTTCCCAGACAAGAGGCTGGGTCACCATATTTTTGTTATTTTTTGCCCTGTACAAAGAGACCTGGCTGATATTTTTGCTTCTATTCCAATCACAAAAATTCCCTCCTTTCATTCCCTCATATTTTTATTTCATCCCTTCAAACTTAATCAATAGACAAATAACTGATGTCTGCCTGATGATATCTCTGGATCATCCAAAACTGTAAATTAGGATTTTTCACATGATTTTCATACGCAAACAAGATCGCAAAGGTAATCAATTGTTACATGTAAACTTCTTTAAGTGAATGTGTGTATGGTACTTGCAGCACACCGAAATAAATGAAAAATTATTTTAATCAAGCTACCTTACAGTACCTACAAGGCATTGAGGATTGGGGTACATTGACCACTCTAATGACCTGTGGATATTTGTTTTTCCTATGATAATTTTTTTAATATGTTAGTTGGAGATAGAAGATTGCTACTACGGAGACAGAAGATTGCTACTACTTTTTTTCTGACTCTTAGGCATTGCTGAATGCTGAAACAATTTCTGTCAACCAGGGTAAGAAAGAACCGACTTGCCTATATATGTCGCAGAGATAGATAACATCCTCTGACAATTTCAGGAATATGTGTATCCTGAAAAAGATCCCTGACTACATTTCTTCATAAAACCTCATTTCTGAACAGGCATTACAGGTAGTGGTGTGGATCTGTACTTCTTTCTGCTCAAGCTTAACACATCTAGCAAATACATAATTAATGCTTGGCAAAATGCTGTAAGTGAAGCAATCATTATTACAACTATTTCAGACTGGGGTATGAAATGTTTAAATGTCTAGTCAAAGGTGAAATTCAGTGACAGACCTGGAAGTAAAATCCAGTGCCCTGGATGCGAGTCCTTTGCTCCAACTGTAGAAAACATTTCTGCAATAATATATATCCAGTCCACTCTGTATTTATGTTGAAGGAAATGAAGACAAAAATATTTTAACTGAAAATAGGCCAAAAGGTGATTGTACATCTATTTCAGGAGACTAAATTTTGTCATATCTGTCCAGAACAGGGCCAAGAGACTGTGAAGCCTCCCAGTGTTGTACTTGAAGTGATAAAAGAAGGAATGCAATTAACTTCTCAGCGATCAGAGAAACCCAAGGTTATTTCACTTTGCTGATACAGAGGCAAAGGAAGAGAGAGAATGTTCTTTTCATCTCTTTAGTTCTTAAGTAAATACCTCATTCTGAGGAGGCAATTATATCCATTTTGTATTGAAAATGTAACCACTAGAGGGTATCTCTGTTCAAAGTCACTACACACAGTTTCCAGGGCTTTGAGCAATGCTAAATGATACAGACAAATCTTGCATTCAGGTACACTAGGTTAGATGAAGGAGAAGAATAATAAAGTGTCATTACCTCAACTGGTTATCCTCTGCATATATTCTTCTGCAGATTCTTGGCTGTCTTGCCAAAACAAAATTGTTCCTGTTCAAAGAAAAAGAAATTATTTCACTACAAAAATGCATTGTAATATATAGATATATATTGATTCTTGTCTGCTGTATTATTTAACATCACAATGAAGGACTGATACAATTTACTGCATTTGTAAGTTAACCCTTTATATATCCACAGCTATAACCAGTCAAGGCATATTACTGTTGCCCTGACTTTTAAGCCACTTAAATGGCCAGAGTTATTACCAAAGTCAAACAAATACATGAGTAGAATTCATTTGTCAGACACTTTCTGCTTCTTGTGTGCCCTTTGGAATTATGATTTTGAGAGCTTGTTTGGATTCATGTGCAGCAAACTAGGGAGAAGCTGTAAATGGTGGAAAAATATTACTTTAACGATGATTTTAAACCTATCCCCCATCTAACAAACAGAATGTGGGCACAATATCCACATTCTCTGTGATTTAAACTCTGTGACTTTTTATAGAAAACTATGACTCTATAAACTGCTTATCGCTGTCTCAGTTTCCTCAGCTAAAAAATGATGACGTTATTTAACTAGCTTACAGGATGGTATTATAATGTGACAGTTGATATACTTTCAGTCCTTTGAAGATACTGTGTACAATAATGCATACGGTCAAAGTTCGTCTGTGTTTAGAAAGTCATACAGTATCCTGTGTTCTCTTACCAAAGTACCCAAAGGAGTGATGTGGCCTTCTTCATTTTGTGACCATCTTTGGCTTCCCAGCTCAAATAACACAAAATCTATTTGTAGATGAGCAAACTGGACACAGCTTATAATACAGGTATAGAACAAGGCTTAAACTCAAGGAAACAAGGAGTCTTACTTAGATGGTCACATTGTAAAACGGGAACTTAGGTCACCTGACCTGCAGTACAACTTGGTGAATACTGTGCCACAATGTTAAACAAGATGCTAGGATAATTATTTTTCTCATTTTGAAAGTGAAAAGACTTTGAATGAAGCAAGTGAACCATGGCAAATTACACTGAATTTCTCCCCCCCAATTATAGTGACTTGGAGAATCTGTCTTGGTCAAACGCAGTTCTGAAGAATCTGGAACTGTAAACCCAGGTTTCTTTCTGCCGTGTTCCCCTGCACAATCCTGTTTTGGCCTCTGTGCTCCAGAGAAGATTTAGCAGAACACAAATCTTTGTGGGACCACTGAGCATTTTAATTCCAGCTTCGGGAAAGCAACTGATGTTCCTTGTAACTACTTAGTGACATTTACATCACAAAGTTGCTATGCTGTGTTGCAATGTAACATCATAGCAACTATTTGGCTTCACTGAAGCTGAACTATCTGAACCCAAGCTCTCTCACCAATCAACTAGATCAGGATTGTTTAGCTTCTTCTTGCACTGTTACATAAAATCATTTTGCTATGGCTTAAGGAAAAGCCCCTGGAATAACATATTGACAGATCAACACAAAGTTCACAGTGAGCAGCCACTGAAATTTTAACAGCCAAGTGCTTTATTTCTTTAAACCTAAAAGCAACTGCCTGTGCTTCCTAAATTATAATTAGCCATAACTGATTTTTAAAAAGAAACACTGTGCAAATAATCATGTGAATCAAATGAAATATGCCAGGATCTGGATCCAGTCTTATCAAATTCCTTTATTTGATATAAAATAATATCATTAGGAGTAGGTGCATCCTGAGATGGGTTTTGTCTCTGCCAGCTCTCGATGCTTCCTTTTGGGTGACTGGTATAAATACTAATTTAAGACATGCTGAGCATTAAGGAAAGAATAGGATATTTAGAAAACTGTAGTAGCAGTCGGCATTAGATGGACTGAAGTTAAAAAGGGCTTTCAGCCAACTGGAAGAGCTGCTTTAGCCTTGGATTGAACATGAGCCACAACACCATAATCAAAAGTAGAGAGTAAGTGGTAATGCATAAAGTTAAGATCAGTTTGGAGTCAGATTTATTTGGTATTCTGGTTTCATATTTGAAAAAGGGAATAAAGCACATGGTTCAAGACTAATTTTGTGGTGTTGCACATATTAAATCAAAACTTAGGAGACAGAAAATACTCTGGAATAGTTAGTGTGTAGAACTGAGTGATTTAAAAATTGTGGTTAAGACACCATTATCAAAAAGCCTCATGTTCCACTGAGAACATCATTGTAGACTTTGGCTCCATGAGTACTTTGAAAAACCTAGACAATTCATGTTGATACCTATATGAGACCTGACTTCTTTTGAAAATGTGACAATTGACTGCAGGGGGACTACTTAACTGAATTAAGATACTTAACTCACCCTGGAAAAATGCAGTGTAATACACTTACAGAGACACAAGACAAAAATTAGGTATTCAATATAAGAGTGCCATCTTGCAAGTAGAAAAGCCCAAGGAGATCTAGATAATCAGGACAGGAAGTACAAATCAATGCTTGTAATGCTATATGATGACTGAAAAAAAAAAACAGGGAAATCTGAGACTTTTTACAGAAAGTCTATATGTTGTAGACCCTCCTACAATAAGTTTCAATAATAATTAAACTCTATTTGTAAAACATCTCACCTGGAAAAGCACTTACAGTTCTGAATAGCAGTCATAATACTATGCCTGACTGACAAAACCCTGAAGCCCTTACATAAACTCTAACTCTTTGATGAAATCAGAACTGCACTGCTACCATAATAGAAAGAAGTTCACAGTTTTAAACTAGTAAACAGTAAGGGCTGATGAACTAGACAAAGAGAAAGAGAGAGTGAGATGACTCTTTAGAAAATCAAAATAATTTATTATAAGATGCATGGAAAACTACTTTAGATGACAGTAGCCTTGTTAAACACTAATTGGAGAATACAAAAAAATGGGATAACTTCTTATTTCTTATATTCTAACTTCTTCATAGCTAATTTCTGAAAATACAGATCAAGGTCTTGTAGTCAGTGACATGTAGATGAAGGACAATTAAGTAGAAGAAGTGTATTTACCCTTCAGATTGCTGTCACTGACAATAAAATTTAACTGTAATCCCTCACTTTTAGGATTGCCTACCTGCATTCTGTTTGCATAGTGTTTCCTGATGGTTTATTGTTTCTTTTCAAAACAATTGTTGAGGTCTTTGATGCATTGGTTTTCTCCCCTTCTCTATTCATTTTTCATCCTTACTAAGAAGGGCTCAAGTCTTGCATTTGCCTTTCTGGAATAAAAAAAGAAAAAGATAATTAAGGGTTTATTATTTTACAAAAGGACATTGAGTACCTTGGTTAGGCCCAAGAATATAAGAGAGGGGAGTGAGATGAAATTGAGTGAAGGAAAATTTAGTTTGACTATCAGGATACAATTTCTATAATTGAAATTTATGTCTGCAGAAAGATTTCTCAGGATATCCAATAGAAATAATACAAAACTCAAATGAGTTATTTGTGGCTGAACTAAACCAGATGACCTAGTAGCTATTCACCTCAAATTTATATGACTTTATGAAGCAGTATTACATGGCCTTTCAAAATAAGAATATCAATAGTATCTTTATTCAACACCTTTTTTTCTCAAAATGCTTACCAAACTGATAAACAGGAATTACCTTATCTATCAATGAAACACAACAGCTCTACAATGGTAAACAACTCTATAGCATGAGACTTTAAAAGTAATCTCTCGCACAGAAGAATGTGATTATAATTCAGTCTGAAATGCGGGGAAGATACAACTATTACTACTCCTAATAATAGCAGATTTTCTTTTAAGAAATGTTGCCTAATTTTGTAAAAATAATATATGGGGTCAAAGCTTTCTTGCCTTATAACTGCAGCATAGTAACAAAAGAGTACAGTCCTGAAATACTTTGTTCAGTATTGGTGTCAAAATAAGACACTAAATGTTAAATCATTTGATGTTGTTCCAGATGAACATAAATGCCCTTGGTCTTCTCATTTACAATATTTTATGGATAAGAATTTTGATTAACTAAAGTAATCCGTGAGAATAACAAGGTAAATTGGTATGATTATATGGCAGATTTTATATTGATAGGATTAAGATCAATTAAACTTATTGAGTGTGAGTCTATATTTAATTTGTTTTTTCAAATTTCTGTATATTATATTTAACTGTAAAATATTTCCATATATTTGATATAGGTGTAGGATTTATACGAGTTGGAAGTTTGTTTAGTGTGCTACCATGTTTGGAAAAAAACTATTGGAAAATACACAAGAAAACACTCTTCTAACAGAACTTACTTCTTGCAAAAGTAGGACTGGGGTAAAAAAGTCATGTCAATTGTTCTGACAGAAGGATCTGTATTCCTGTTTCGTGATGCAGAACTACAGAACAGACCCAAAAATCCTTTGATAATAGATTGTAGCAGGAGCAGATTCTTTGCAGACACCTTGTAAGAGACTCCTACAGATGATGCAGCTCTAGATACTTCCTCAGTAGAAGCTGATTACATTGCAGGGTATTGACCAAACTGCATGTTGTTCTGGTCCTATAGCTTTGCTTATGTACTTTTTCACTGACTTGTACAGTCGTTATTTTCTGTGTGATTTTGGCCTTTGCAGAGAGATATCCTCTGCAGATCAAAATTAGATCTGAGGAAAAAAGGTTTATACTATGCTTTCTTTAGGGACAGGACACTAGTATAGGTGCAATGTCAGTCTAGTCCGATGGAATAATTCTCTTGTTCTATTTTGATTTCTGTCATTCTTTTATTTTTTTAATTAAATTTCTTCTTATTTGCTCTCTAACTTCCCAATCACCGAACAGTTTCAGAAGACAATTATAGTTGATACTTTGTGTTTAATATTTGTTACACTGTAGTTAATCATATTCATATTCCCATTAAAACATTATAATTAGATCCTGTCCAATTTTATCTGTAGTTTTTGTAGAAATTTCACACTTTTTTTGTTCAAACTCAGTTAGTTCATTGACATTCTCTGAGACTTTCATATATTCTGTGTGAGGGGCATTGAATGAATTATTATTTGTGATCATAATTTTCTCTGCCCAGGATGTGATTAGTTTTGTGACTCATATTCCACAGGCACAAACTGGCGGTACAACAGTTTGTCCTCCTGCTAATGCATTTCTGCCTCTTATATGATAAGATGATTTATTCTCACATGGGATTAATTAACTTGAAATAATGTGAGTTTATTATCCCAGCATTTCGGATAGAACGTGCAATACATTTTTACATCAGCTCTGTTGCCATGGAGGCAGAAGGCATCACTTGCATCACTCTCTTTCCTGAAAAGCATCCTGATTCTTCTGGTGGTACTTCCCTGCCACTTCACATATCCAAACTATGTCTTGTTAACTGTCAGATTGCCATTCGGCATATTGAAAGCTAAAATCTCAGGGGCTGTATCTACACTTATGTCCATATCATGTAATTAACTAACATATTTTGAACAATAATACTGTAGAAGGTATTATTATTATTAACACTGGCCTGCCAGCTATGTCAAGAAGCATCTTTTAGACAGCTGTCTGTGCTGCAGGCGATACAACTGAAAATATACAGATCTATATGGTCTCATCTGTAGTGTTTGATTATGTTTTGGTTTTTTGTTTTTGTTTTTGTTTTTTTTTTCAGCTCTTTTATAATTGTTGCTTTAAATGTTTTTTGCACTTGAAAAGTCATTAGAGTTTTGTCAAGGAGGGATATGTAAGCGTATCTGTCTGCCTGTCGGCCCTAGAAAATCACTCTGTAGTTCAGCAATGTTTATTCCTAAAGGATTTTAAAGCAAGTTTAAAGCTAGAAATATTTTATAAAAAATGCATTTTTCAAGTCAAACAGCTTTATTAAAAAGCACTTCATCTATATGAAAGGGTTTAATTATCTATATGAAAGGGTTTAATTATCTATTTGGCCACTATTTCAATTACACTGCTATCAAACACCAGGCAAATAGGTTGGATGCAACAAACATTTTGTAGCTGCATATACTCATATACTTTGTAAATGAAACCTAAGAAAATCCTGGAGTAACTGAATAGTCATTAGTATATTATGCTGCTTTATTTTCAGATATATAAATAATACTTACGAGTGTGAATTACAAATGTGAACAGAATTGTACTTAATCTGATCCTGTAGAAGTCATTGAATGTTTTAATATTGATTTCAGGGTAATCAGAGACCTACACTTCATGCTTTTGAAAATCCCATCTTACCCACATGATTTTTTCTCTACTTTCAAATAAATTTTTTTTGTGTGTCCTATCTCATTTTGTATGGAGTGCTAATTCAATATCCTGTCACTTGATGTAGGATGTGTTCAGCAAGAGTTATTAAAATAGATATATATACTTAAATTAACCCTCCTTTGATATTAGGTGCAGGTTTTAGCTGTCATATTGCAGTCCAGTGTCTGATAGTTCTTATTACTGACCTCATGCAGGGCAGCTCTGGTTTAGAAGCAATACAGTTATCTTCATCTGACATTACGCTTGTGACAGTGAGCTTCACAACATGTGAAGAAGACAGAAATCCTGATTTTGAACATGAGAAAATTAATTTTCACAGTACTACCTGTTTGGTCCCACTGTTTATGATTGGTTGTGTTTGTTGGATTCAGATGTGAACAAATCCAAAGACACATGAGATATTTGTATTTGGATACAGCTCGCTGGTCCTTCACCTGATACTCCTGAAAACAATATGCATGCATGATTTCTGTCATTCCTATATCTCAAGATATTCGGTAAGTGTATTTTGAGCCTTTGTGTGATACAGTCAAGAGCTTCACCTCCAGAGAACCTGCAGGATGTAGAAATAATAGGAAAAGCAAAAGAGATACTTTAACATCAGGACGATTATAATGTTGTAGTCTAAGTGTTCAGTATGTTATAGCTGGCATTTCTGGATACTTTGATAATAGATAAAATTATAAATTGGCTTAAGTCAAATTCATAGACCTAAAAGTCCCTAATTTTCCATAGATTCAGAATTTCGAACTACAGTTTTGTAAATACCCTTCCTTTTAGAATAAACTAAGATAAACCAAAATCTAGACTCAAAAGTTTCGTACTGGTTAGAGTTCAGTAAATGAAACCCATCTTTACAATAAAATCGGTTTCCAGTAAATATTAATAGAAGGAATCTGACAACAAGTTAAGCAAAGTGTCCAAGTCATGCTTCAAACAAATGACTAAGTGACGAACAAAATTAAAAAAAACACATCACTATTCCTCTGTTCTAATCAAGAGAGACAGGTGAACGTCATCTCCATATTTCAGTTATTATCGTTATACATGCTGAAGAAGCTGAAGAGTTGTTCTATTTAATTTCTCCAAATTCTTGTCACACATTTCACATGTGATACTAATGCATTAGTGTTGCTAATCTGAGTAACACAATTCATTTACACATGGCCTGGAGGTTTACAAGTACAGGTGGTTGCGGAACTCTAACGTGTAATTTTGTAACACATCACACAGCCCACTGGAAGTCTGGAGTGCAGCAGTGACTAGATGGACACCTCACCAGGAGTAATTCCACCCTGTTGCCAGTTCAAGTGCAACCACAGCATGGAGTAGCCAAAGCAAATTTCATTGTCAGAATATTGGAAGAGATACAGAAAGTGGAGAAGTGAAAAGTGAGTAGTCTTAGAGAATAATTTTCCACCATGCCAACGATGCAGGGCTAGGAAGAAAGCAGATTTGTGACTGGGAAAGTAATTCCTTAAACTCCACTGGCAGTAACAGTCAATGAAGCATTATGGGTACCTCAACTCTCAACAGCAGCTATCTTTTTTCAGCTCCTTCTACACAGTGTCAAAAGTAACATTATGTATGAGGGATGACAGGTAGCTGGAGGAATACCAGAGAGCCTTGATGAGGAAGAGTCAGGGAAGCAAAATCCCTTCTTGTTCTTCTCCACTGCACATGTGGAATCCACATTTTCACAAATGCTCTGTACTGCAAATTCCTACAAGTCAGCGTCCTGGTTTGGCTGAAACAGGACTGTTTCTCCTTTCAGGAGTTTCTCTTTCAGTTAAGCTTCTTCCAAGTAGCTGTTTTTCAGTACATGTTTTTCAGACACTATCTGCTTTTCAGACCCGATAACGCTCGATGTTTATAGTTGCTACTGAAGTATCAGTAGGATTGATATGCAGAGAGGTCCATGTTTATACTTATCCCCATGAGAACCAAGGTCACTGCTGGCCTTCTTTCGTTAAACAAGTAAAAAGTGATAAAAGGGTCGCACCTGCAGAAGAGTGTGGATGGGACAGGTGACAAAAAACTGACCAACGAGGTATTCCATCCCATCCCATCCCATCCCATCCCATCAGTATAAAACTAAGGGATCACGAGGGTCTTGCCCTCTTCTTTCATGGCCAGCATCTCTGTGGGACCCTGCTTGTTCTCCTGCCTCAGACCCCAATCTGTATATTCCTGAATCCGGTTCCTGTCAGCTGCGTGGTCCGATCTGGGATGTCTGGGTGGGCCCCCCCCGTGCGGGCGCCGGGGGCGGAGCCTCTGGGGGCTGCAGCCTGCAATCCCCCTACCGTCATTGGGACACTCAGTATCAGTTTTGTATACTTTTCCTTTTTCTATTATTAGTAGCATTAATATTAATACATTATACTATTTTCCATTATTATTGTATTATTAAAGTAGTTTTAATTTCCAGTCCATAAGTCTCTCTCCCTTTTCTCTGACCTTTCCCCTCCCGGGGGGTGGGAGGGGGTTAACAGAGAGCGTCTACCGCTCATATTAAGAGTTGACCCAGCCTTAAACGGGGACAGATTTTATGCTGCTTAACCTGGGGTAGGGGTGGCTTAATTGGGAAAACACTGGACTCTCAGCCTGAGGGTCCAAGTTAAAATGCCAACTCCCGTGGGACTGTCGTTTTTTTCTTTGCAAGTGTTGAGGTTTTGGAAATTAAAATAGCTTTCACAATGCTGATTTTCACATCATTGGCTATAATATTATATCACGTTCTTTTAAAGCTATGTTTAGAGCTATGTGGAATGCCATCCTACTGGCAGTATGTGTGGTTTGTTGGTGTTTATGTACTGCTCTTCAATTCTAGGCCATGGATTAAAGGTGTGGCTTTACTAGGATGTTGAGTCCTGTTCTATGCTGTGATAAACTGGGCCATTATCACCCCAATTCAGTATCTCTATGGAGTGACAACGGGCAGCTCAGATCATGACCCAACAGTAGCAGCTCCGCCTGGGTATTTTAAGCACCCTTTGTGGGATTTTCTTAGTGATTATGCTTTCAGTTTCACCTGGGGAAATTATACTTTTCCTTCTGTTGCCAATCTGACTGTGGTGGATTTTGAGAATTCTGAGTGCCCTTGGGATTATCAAACTGGCATGATTCTATTATTGGTTGCCATGTATGTTTTACAGTGTTGGGGTAATATTCACCTGCTGCATGGTGAAGCCGTCCCAGTTCCTGCAGTGTGTGTTAAAGCCACCCCATTGCCCATTACAGCCACTGTCACTCCAGCAGATCCTGCAGCCACTGCCACTCCAGTAAGACCCACTGCGACCACTGCCATACTAACAACAGCTACTGCAGTCACTGCGACTCCAGTGACAGTCACTGCAGCTACCCAAAGTGTGATGCCAATCATAGCAGTTATTTCAACCAACAACAGCAACTGCGACCACTGAAACTCCAGTGCCAGTCACTGCAGCTACTCAAACACCAATGACAACCACTGCAGCTACTCCAACTCCACCCCAGCCACCACAGCCATGTCAACTCCAGTGCCAGCCGTTGCAGCTACCCCAACTCCAGCAATGGCCACTGTAGCTACTCCAGCCTTGATGATGGACACTGCAACTACTCCAGCCCCAGGATTAGGCACTATGGCTATTCCAACCTCGGTGACAGTCAGCTGGCTGCTCATTTTGCTGGCTGCTTTACTGACTGTTCAGATCCCAAGAATGGGTGATGCAGCTGAATCAGATGCCCAACCTGTGCCAGTATCAGTCAGCCCTGTACATAAGAGGAAATACACAAAGAAATTAACTTGCCCAGCAAAGGAGGAGGAGGAGGCAACAGGACCATCACAAGAACAGGGGAAAGAGACAGACAGAAATAGAACCAGAGGTAATCACCTGATCCCTAAACTTGAAGGAACTGTGAGATTTGCGAAAGGACTTTAGCCGTCAGTCAGGTGAGCACATCATCACCTGGTTGCTCCGATCCTGGGATAATGGAGCTGGCAGCTTGGAACTAGAGGGTAGAGAAGCCAAGAAGTTGGGATCCCTTTCTAGGGACATGGGCATTGACAAAGCAATTGGGAAAAAGGCACAAGCCCTCAGCTTTTGGAAATTACTTCTATCAGCAGCGAGGGAAAGATATCCCTACAAGCCAGATATTGTTTATTAACCATGGACATTGTTGCATAGGTTATCCATGAATGTGAAACGTGAGCTGCAATTAAACAAGCCAAGCAGTTAAAGCCCCTGTGGTATGGAGGACAATGGCTGAAATATAAGTATGGGGAGGCTTGGCAAATTGGCTATATCACACTTCTACAAACTTGCCAAGGTAAAGGATACTTGCTTACAATGGTGGAAACAACGACCGGATGGCTGGAAACACCCTGTGCCTCATGCCACTGCCCGAAACACTATACTGGGCCTTGAGAAGCAATTCTTGTGGCGGCATGGCACCCCTGAAAGAACTAAGTCAGACAATGGGATTAATTTCTGAAATAACCTAATAGACACTTGGGCCAAAGAACATGGAATTGAATGGGTATATCACATCTCCGGGAAAAACAGGTGATACAATGGTGTGTTAAAGACCACATTAAAAGTGATGGGTGGTGGAACTGTTGAAAATTGGGATAAACATTTGGCACAAGACACCTGGATAGTTAATACCAGGGGATCTATCAATTGGGTTGGTCCTGCTCAGTCACAGACCTTTTACCTATGGCAGAAGGAGATAAAGTCCCTGTGGTGCATGAAAGGAACATGCTGGGGGAAACTCTCTGGGTTTTTCCTGCTTCAGGCAAAGGCAAACCCATTCGTGAGATTGCTTTTGCTCTGGGGCCTGGATGTACTTGGTGGGTGATGCTGAAGTATGGTGAAGTTTGACGTGTACCACAAGGAGATTTGACTCTAGGTGAGAATACTCAGTTTTGAATTCTATGATGTTAATTGTTACATGATAATAGCAGTGTTCAATAAGTGTTTTTCAGGCCAACACCATGGTGATGAAACCGGAGCTAGCTTCATCAGTGGCGTCCAGTAACTTCCTAGAAGAGGACACCTTTCCGTCTGCAACCCGTGGGCACTAACCACACCAAATCTCATACCATTTCTCCTGCCCTGAGAGACTGCTATGACACATGAAAACCCACAATCATGAACTAGATGAACTCAATGAACTTTTTGCATAGAAAGACGAATCATAAGCTAGTATTTGTATATATGTATATTTGAGGACAGAGAAATAGTAGTGACCTGAGCATGACGTAAGCAGTATGGAATAAGCAGTCAACAGGAGGTATGGGATAGAAAATAACCAGACAAGAACAGAAAAGATAAACTTTCTTTTCTTTAACACTTTAAAGTAACGTTCAAGGAAAGAAAATTAGTGGATTGTTCAGAAGGATCCATATGTATTCGTTCCGAGAGCTCTTTGTGTTCCCCTGTGCCTTACAAATACAGTAATGTCTTGAACAGCTTCCTATTCTCCATATTAGAATGCCAGATAATATATCGCTCCCTAATGAATAATTCTGTGATTTCTCTCCTTCTTCCTGAAACAGAAATAAATAAATAAAAAAATTTCCTTCATACATTTGTCCACCAAGAACATTATTCAAAATTCTTTACTTGATAAAATCATAAAGCTTCATTCCAGTGCTCAAGATTAGATGTACTATAATAATAATATTAAGTCTTATCTTTAGTATCATAGAAATATTAGAATGAAAAGATCCTGTGATGTCAGATATGCCACTTCACTTATCTGAGGCAGCATCAATTATTTCCACACTATTTAGGGCTGCATTTTATCCGTCCTACTTTTAAAGATACCAGTATCAAGATTTGTCAGTCCTCCATGGTGAAAGTGAGCGTTCTCTTCATATACAGTCTAGCTTTCTTAATACATAGCCAAAGACTTTCTTCCTGAAAAGTATGTTGATTAGCTTTTTTGTCCTACTGTGGCAGACATGGATAATGATTGACTACTATATTTTGTATAATAATATGCTACAGTTTCAGGCATTATCATACCTCAGTGTAAGTGTTTCTTTCCAGACTAAGCAAATACATCTCTGTCAATTTTTTCCCCAAGAGATCATGCTTTCTAAATTCTTAAACTGTTCTTTTTGCTTCAGTTGAAGCACCCAAGGCCTCACTTGGTCTGAGTAGAGAAAGATAATTATATGTTACAGATGACTGACTGACCATATTTTCACTCCTCTGTTACAAAATAACATTTGTGTTATATTTATTTAATTTTACAAAAGCACCTTTGCATCGACACATTTTTCTCAAGCTCTCTTTTACTTTTTGCTAATGCCTAGCAATATATACCCATTAGTGTATTCCATTTTTCAGATCTCATTTTTATAAGGATATTTAATAGTTTCTTCCTCAGAGTAGACCCTTTGTAATCATCTCCGTTGAATTTCTTCTTCTATGTTTTAGACTCATTTATCATTTTGTTACTTTTTGGATTCCAGTTCCTGAATCTTAGAATGCAAAGTTTAGTTGCAATTTACTCTGTTAATAAAGATATTGAATAATACCAGACTCAGGAAAGGCCTCTGTGGAACTCACCAATGATGACAGTGATTTTTTTTTTTTTTTTTTTTTGTCCCACAAGACTTCAAGAATAAATTTAATCATAACCATACCTCAAGCATCTAGCCTGTTCATGTTTTATTTACTAATTTCCTACTGTGTCTTACATTTCCACCTCTTTATTGAGTCTGTGTCAAGCATCTGATCACAATTATTTTTATGAAGCCTAAAACAAGACAACAAAGAACTTTTCATTACTGCATTTTTACATCTGTTTCAAAACTCTTCCTAACATTATCTTTTATGCAATTTATTAATTGTGAACTATTGTGCTATTAACCTTTGTAATACTGGTCTATGCTATTTTGTATTTACCTAAGGACATATTTCCTTGTTTCTATTTTCCACACTGTTTTTTCCTTTATTTAATTCATCTTCTAGTCTTTAAGGATTGTCTGATGTGCCGAACTTATCTTTTCTTATTATTATTATCTTTATTCTTGTGTGTAATAGCTAAAATAAAATAGAATAAAAAGTAATTTTTAAATGAAAAGTGGAAATACTCTATTCTAAGAATATTTCAGATGTCTGTATTTTCATTGTTCTTTTTTGATCTTTTGGGATATTTTTATTTATTAAATTAAATTTTGTGACGCAGCAGTTTTTCTGTTAATAACAGTTTCATTTTGCTCAACAAAAATGTTTTGCAAGAGGAAAACATTTCTTAAAGTGTAGTCAAATCTAGTTGTTCCGTAAAAGAGCACAATTTTAGTATAGCTTTAGCATAGCTTTCAAGTTTTTTTTGTCTCCTGCTTTGACTTTCAACATCAGCTGCTTCTGTACCCTATTTATATATAACTTAATATATTCTTTGCACACAAAATTTGTGGAGGTATTTTATAGCATTAGAGGCACTAAAAACTAGATATAATTTGACTGAAAAACAATGGCATGTATTGTTTTTTATTTATGCACTGTAAATATCTATTTTAAAATAAGATTATATAGTTGAACTGCTAGCAAATAAAAGGATCTTACCAGGATCTTGTAGCATGTAGGCTGGTCTCCTAATGTTTCTTTTTGAGCTGAGTATTGAAAACATAACATATAAAGTTATCTCAAAGTTATCTACCTGTTATGAGAACTTAAATAATTAATTTTGTCAAATTGTCTGTAGAGCTTCTCACACACTAAGACTGGAAATCTAAATCATTTATTTATTTAAATTTTTAATGACTTAAAGAAGTTTCACATTTGTGAGAGCCTGAAGGTTTTCTTAAACAATTTGTAGATGAAACTTCCTAAAAAAACAGTCATCAATTTTTCTAGCTTATATAGGCAAAACAAATTAGTAGCCAGACAGAACATCTGCCTTTTAAAATCTGCCAATTATAATTTAGGAACGCTAAGGCAGGCTGCCCCAGCCTCCCTTACAGTTGCTGTTGTGGTGGTGGTGTCAACAGATGATATGTCCTTGGGTGGCTCTGGGTCAGTAAGGCTCTCCAAAGGTGGTCTTAGAGGCATGATTCAGTTTTATCCATGATGATAGGCTCCAGGGCAGTGTTATCTGAGGAGTAAATATTCCCCATGTAAATTCAGCAAATTCAAACCAGTCTACTGATGGTGAAGTTAAAGATTAAAATTTTGTCCCTTTTTCTGGAGTTCACAAACTCAGTAGGGTAGATGGGCTACATGACCCCATCTGTTGTCTGGCTGCACCTGCAAGTCTGTGTGCCATTATGGTAAGAATAGTCTTAGCAGGGATCCAGCAGTGTGTCTCCCTTGCAAAAAATCCTTATGGCCAGTGTCTGCAGCCACTGATAGGAGAAGCACACTCACAGTATATACATCGTAACCAGAGCCTCTGGGAGCTCTGATACCTCTCATGGGAGATCAATTCTCTGGTCACACTATCACAATTGCTTTATTTTCTGCTGCTGGGCAGAGAATTTGGATAATGTCCTGAAGAACCACTGCCATGAGTGGTTTTCACCTGGCAGTCAACTGGGTGACAGGGTCAGAAACAATTGTGACTGTAACATGCTTTGAACTAGGACAGCGACTCTTGGGTTACTCAGGAAGGGATATTCAGTAAATGCATCACTGGCATTTTTATTTAATCCTGTTAAACACTGCGTAAGCTAAAACTGTGCTTGCACTTTTCCTTTCTCTTTGGCAAAAGTATTGTGATGTGTCTTGAGCTCCTTTAAAGCAAAACAAAAATAATTACAAAAAACCACCCTTTTCTTATGACTCTACTGCTCTGAAAACAACAGAAACTATCAGTTTCCATTCAGACTGTTGAAATGAAACATTCTTTCAACTGGGGGTCAGTGCACACATACCAGTATGACTCCTTGCAAACCTCAGTCCAAAAGAGCTTATTTCCATGATCTGCTCTGGCCAAGTATTCGGCTGCCAGGAAAATTCATCATTGCCAAGCTGAGATCTATGTCAAATGTATAGAACCACACATTAGAGCACATCGCACATTTAAAGTGATCCCAGGAAAAAAAAGAACAAGGCACAAAAACCTTGCTAATTCTACATACTGACTACAATGGGCAATTTTCTTTTAAGATTCATGCATGGTTTTAATTTTGGTGTTGGTTTGTAGTAGGGGCAGAAAGAAGTTTTCTTTCCCATGTTAATTGAATACGTATTTCTGCTACTGGGTTTTGAGTTGGTTATGCCAGTTTGTACAATGCGGCAATCTAACATTCCTTATTATTAGATAGGTGTGTGTTCCAGTTTCTGCAATACAAATTTAGTATGTACAAGGCTTGAATACTGGAAAGGGCAGGTGAAACAATGCATCACTGAGTCTTTTAATTACTTATCCACTTTTGAATAGTGAGGGCAATCTTTTATTGAACCTCTAATCCAACAATTTCAAACTCAGATTCTGTTTTTTGGGGGATCTACAGTCTTCACTTACACGCTTTAGACAGACATTTGAAAATGTCACCATTAACTCTAAAAATGTCTTTGTCCTCACCTACATTTCCACTTCCTCATAGCCATAATTACTCCATGGACTAAATCTGTGGGCAGGAAGAGCACCCCGAGAGCTAGAACTTGTCAGATAACAGCACTGGGATTTTAGTCCTCCCCATCCATGGTACAGATTCAGACTGTGGATTGAATCCTGTTCTGCCAATGTATCCTCCATGTTATTATCATTCCTGCATGATCAATATCTTTTATAATCTTTTCACCTTTTAATAAATTTTATTTTAACCTTCATATTGCATTTGTCAGTCTGCCTTTTAGCAGAGGGCAATAGACTTCCACCTATTACTCTCTTGCATCTTTTTATCTTGGTTGTCAAGTCCTACAATTTCTTTTTTTCTGGAGTTTCAGGAGAAAATGGTAGTCATTCTTTCTGAATGCCACTGATAAACAGTAATGAATTATATGCTTCACTTAATTGTATCTTTTCTTGGATTATAAGTGACTACGTTTTTTTCTTAATTTATTTCTTAGTGTAATCAATATTTTCTTTCTTTTTTCTATCAGAGATGAGTAATTATGAATAAATGGGATGAGAAAGTGTCATTCCAAATCAAATATCAGTCAGAAGTAAACCAGAGAATGAGAAAAAAGTCAAAGATAAAATTTCATAAGCTGTTCTTGTAATTTCCTGGTTCAAAAAAGGAAGAAGTTTTGTGAGATGATTTGCTTTCACACACATTCCACAGTCTAAATCCTAGGCATTCTCTTAAATTCGCCAAGATTTCAGACAGTTCTAACCTTGAATCCTTTGTCTTGAAAAAGACATGGAACTCCCCCCC
>NW_009632695.1:23008-83555 GCF_000690535.1 Cariama cristata | reverse complement strand
TATTATATATATAGGTTTGCTGTATGTATTTTGCATGTTTTGTTTTTTATTTCCATTTAAAATTTGACATTTTATGTCCATTTCTGCGTGAAGATACACAGAATATGTAGCTATGTTCTGCTCTGTAACAACGCAAAAGGCTATTTTTCAAAGGCAGAAATTTTGGCCAGTTTGAATATATCCAGGGCTTATTAAGTTGAAGATGACAAATTATTTACTTAATAACATTATGAAATTTTTCTTATGTTTAAAGAGAGAGCTTTAGTCTAAATAGATTTTGATCTGACCTACTAAAGTCTTGACATTTTTACAGCACAAATTTAGTTTCATATTCAAATACCAAAATCTTCAGAGCTGAAAAGCCATCTATTGGATTTACTGGTTTGGTACTTGAGACTGTTCTGTGATGCTCAGAGGTGTAGAGTAGAACCACAGCAGAAGTAAGTGTAATGTGACTATAGTCAACAACGTCTTTGAAAATGGTGCTCTGCAGTTTCTTGCCTGTTAGAAGTGTGCTGTTTTCTAGTGTGGGAAGGCTCAGTTTTCATAAATACTACAGTGCGTATGCTACTGTTGAAACATTCGATAAAGCACTGAAAACATAGGTTACTTACTAAAATGTGTTCAGTTTGCCTAAAGAACACAGTGAATTTAAACTTCTGTTACAAAGCAGGATTTATTTTGCTCTAGGCAGGTAGCAACTACCACTTTAAAATAAGTGGATGTTAATTAATGCTTGAATACAGCAGATATTATATTGGATAATGTGGATACAAATCCACATTATTAATGAAAAGATCCATCATAATGAGTATGGTACCATGGAAGCTGAATTATGATGGAATTCTTATGGAAGGATAAATGACATCCGTTGTAAAACCTAATGGCTATCATTATGGTCAGTGTTAAAACAATGAATACCAAATGAATGAGTAATAGGAGGGACACTAAAACTAAATTTTGTTCATTAGCTGTGTTGGTAAAAATGTGTAATCAGTATCACAGATTTATGTACACATCTTAGTTAACTGTGCATGTGCTTTGGGCAATCTGGGGCCATCAGGAAAATTTGAATATTGCAGCAAAAAGTTCTGTGTGTGTATGTTTTATGTAAAATATTGAAAATACAAAGAAAATAGTCTGAATACTGCCCAAAAGGTCATAAATATTTTCTTCTTTTCTTTTGTATACAAAGAAACTTAAGTAGAAATCCCAGCAGTATGACAATGGCAATTAAGCAAACATTTTGTAATTGGTGTGCTTTATTATCCTGACTATGTGAACAAAAGCATGAATATCTAGTGACTTGAGCTGCCCTAATAAGTACATCTGCTTGGGACAGTGTTCAGCATCCCGTTAAGGGCAAAGATAAAAGGACCCCATAAGGTAGCTCCAACTACAAGTACATGGTATGTTCACTGAGCTCCTCGAACTTCCCAAGGTTCTTACAGTTGTCCATAGGGCTTCTTTGTCATTGTAAGCTCTATGAGGGTTTCTAATAGGTTCTCTTTATTAATGAATTAGTTAACTTCTTTATTCCTTGTTAGTTTTTGT
Source organism: Cariama cristata (assembly GCF_000690535.1). Taxonomy (NCBI): domain Eukaryota; kingdom Metazoa; phylum Chordata; class Aves; order Cariamiformes; family Cariamidae; genus Cariama; species Cariama cristata. Next base: position 82,001 of record NW_009632695.1, on the reverse strand, counting down.
GCCAGCTCTCCACAGGCAAATTCAAATTGCTAGAAGCTTTAGAGACATGTTGTTAACAACTGGTCTAAAAATCACATGATCCCCCTGAGTTCATGGGTTTAGGCAGGAGAAAAGGAAAAAGTGGAGTTCATAAGTGGATTGTGTCTAGGAAGAGTGTGGATGCATGCTTGCATGTGGCCTAATTCTTATCTGGATGGCTAGGAAGAAAATGGAGTAGAATTTCACCAGAGAAGTATGAGTCATTTTTATGGGGAATTTTTTCTATCTTAAAATAACGAAGGCAAAAATTCTCCCATTTGATCTCAATCTGTATTGGGTATACTAGCATATATTAGCTATTCTATTACAGACCTTTGATCTGGATCTATATTAGTTGTTCTGTGGATCTGTATCAGGTATTCCACAGTGGCTCTGAGGAAGAGCTTTCACGTGCAATACTGAGGGAAATGGAAGCACAATGTGTAATAAAACAGGAAACTGCAAACAAGATTCACACTGCAGATCTGAGAAGAGGAATTTGTCCTGAGAGGGAGATCATAGATTCAGGTTTAGAACTACTCTTGCCAAGTAGTTTTATTTAACTCTTCAGGGAAAAGAGAGAGAGATGTGGTAATACATTACCTTCTGAGTATGTAGCTGTTATTATGATCATAGGGCACCAAAAGAAAGGTTTATACTTCCAGTTCTTGACATAGAATCATAAACCGTTAGTATCTTTCTGAGGAAAAGACAAAGTCTGAGAATATAACAATATCTAAACTGTACCAGAGGAAAATCCATCCAGCCCAGTATCCTGTTTAATTACAGCGTCCACAGCGAATGCCAAGGCAACAGTGTAAGAAGCAGGCAAGGGTATAGTGATACTTTTATCACATACTTCCCTAACCTCAACCAACCTGTAGCATGGGTACTTCTGAACTGATGGAGGTGTTTTTGTATTTAATGGTCTGCATTCATCCTAACAGCATGTTAAAAACTTTATCACATGAAGATCTAGCAATAAATGAGGATCTTGTTTGGGACAGCAAGTCTGCTTCTGTGGCAGCCCACTCCATATCCTGCCCTCTACCATTGTTATTTGATTTTGATTTGTCCCTGAAAAATGGTTTGTACGGGAAAATCCAGGAGATCAAAATATTTTCTGTCTAGCCTCAGTTACACTACTAAATATTCTTTATTTTTTTAAGCAAAAACGTAGTGATTTTGTAATAGGTCTTAGTGATGCTTTACTCTGTCTGTTTATACTGGCAAGTCAGGTAAGTGACCTGGAGGCAAAATGACCTGTATTTTGTAAAGAAATACAGGTATTTGCCATGACATCAAAGCCCAAACTTGTTATATTTGCTTCTTGTCCACCTGTTTATGCTGTAATTGCTGTCTATTACACTTGACACTGAACAGAAAGAAGGAAAATATTTTGAGATTATATCATAGGAAAATCCTTCTAAATATCTCTCTTTCAAGAATGAGTTACTTCTGTCTTCATATTATAATCTTCTGCTAATTAGTTAAAACAGTTATGTTAGCAGTCATTAGAATCTGTATGTCCTTGGTGTTAATACACTAAGAATTTTTAAACCTCTCTTTGATTCAGGTTAGTATCAAATTAAGTAAAGGAACAACATATTGTTATTACTCTTCTAATTTATGTGATTGTATCACACTAAATTTTTGTACTGGAGTATATAAAAAGCAGTAAGCACTGGAAAGTGGTCTGAGCCAATACTAAAATAGCTAAGCAAGGTTGAAGAAGGGGAAGCAATAAATCAGATCAAGTAGAATCATAGTAGGATGCAGAAAAGAAGAATTGGTGTGACTACTTGTCAAGGCATATTCTGGCTTTTCTTGAGTGGGCCCATGCAAGAGAAGTAGTGGTCAAAAAACATCTTTCCCAGCTTATGTTGTCTCACTTCTATTGCAGAAATGAGGTCAATACTGTATTCTCCAAAGCCTGCTTTTTGCTGATCAAGAACTTGAGTTTTGTGGGACAGTTAATTGTATAAAAGTATATGTGATCATACCTTCATCCTTTTTACTTACCAGCTCCTCAGCTGTGGTAGTACGCTCTGTACTCCTTTAAGGATGCACCAGTTCATGATATTTTGCACACTATCGATATCAGTCAGGAGGCAGAGAAGATGTACTTCCTAATGGCATTTACTAATGTCTTGTCTTAAGCCTTTGACAACTTTCTGGGGGCCATAAGAATGACAGTGTGTGTCCTCAAAGTGGAGTTAAGATTTTTGTTCTTAACTCTGTAACAGTTCAGCAGCTACTCTGCATTGGTACTGTCTTCTCTGTTCTTGTAGGCACCACAAATTGCAGATGGTCGGTTTTCAGTTGATGAACATAATTCCGCTGAGGCTACTGTTGCTGTTTCTTGTATAGTGGGATCCAGGCTAAAGCATATAGAAGTCTAACCATTAATATGATGTTGAAATGTTGTTAGTCATATCTTGTTTTACATGTGTGTTAAGTCATTGTTTAAGCCTTTTAGATATTAATACAACATGAACTTGAAAACAAAACCCTAGTAGAAATTACTGCTGGAGCACTATGACTAGAAATAGAGTCCTTACAAAAATGTTCAAAGGGAATTGTGGAGTTCAAGCACTGTGTTACGACTTTGGGAATCGAGTAAGCAACTCCTTCTTCCCAAAAGTGAGCTGCATTAGGAGATTAGAGCTATAAAAACAATCTGACCTGAGAGATTCTCATGCTGTAGGGACTGAGGATTAGATACTGCTCCAACAGTGAATTCACTTAATAACTTCTCATGTCTAAAGTTACATTATCCACTTTTCTATCTTTTATAGAATCCAGCTAAGCTAGATCAATATCCTGAGGAAATGTGGCTTCCTATTTTAGGATGACATTTTCCTACTTGGCAGGATATTATCTTCATACAACTTGTGTACAATATGGTACTAATTTATGTCTGTATGTTAGTCTGGGAAAAGTTGCCTTGCACAGTGTATTAGGACTTAGAACTATTACTTTAGACATTTTTAAATGCTCTTAAAATATCATGCAGCTCTTCATTTTACTGTAAAATGATACTGTATTGAGCAGAGTCTAGAGTTGTAACTGTAATGAAATGAAGGCCTAATAATTCACTAATAATTTTCATTATTTACTTCTTATTGTAGTAGGCTGAAACTGGGGTAGTAAAGTGGTCCTTGGGCCAAAACTCAACACACGAACTTCTGTATTCAACTATAAGATGGCACTTGGATGGAATGAGTTTTAAATATACAGATTACCAAAAATGAGAACAAAAGTTTGCAAAGTAGTTTTTGAGCTACACTGTCAGAAGTATCTTTCACATAGGTACTTTAAGGACACATCCATATTAATAAACTAAGAATTGCCAGGACCTATTCTCTAGTTTTGATGCCACTGGTATGGGCATACTGTTGAAACACTACGCTATTGAATTAGTAGCAACTGTTTAAAGAAGTAACAGTATAGTGTAACTAATAAAATTATTACATTACTTTACTTAAATCTCTTCTGCTCCAAAAGAGAATTGTCCCATTCAAACTACAGTTTGAGAATGGAACTTAGCCCATACTGCCTCCTGGACTGTTCCCTGGAGAATTTAGGAGGGACTCTTAGACACTCCTTTTGTTACTATATTCTCTTCCCTCTGTGCTACTATTTTGAACTTCTCCAGAGTTAAACAGAACTACATACATCTAGTTGAGCGCAGAAAACTTCAAACCACATTAATTGTTTGGCAAGATGAAAATCACTAGAGAAAAGAGTTTTAAGCAGTTTAAACAGTTGTGATTTTCTAGCTCACCATACAGTATATTAAATAAACATCCTAAATGGGAAATGCAGAAACCTTACCAAATAATTAGTTCCGTTCTGGTGTGTTAAGTTCACAAGCCAGTCTTGATGGCTCCCTGTGTAACGAGAGGAGAGAGACAAGTTCCCCCAAAGGGCAATTCATAGCAGTAACTTATACTCTATGTGAACTTGGGGATACCCTCTCCTTCTCCACTGACAGTGGAGGGAGAGTAGGAATATCATCTCTAAAACTAAATGAGGCATCTAATGTTAACTGGGGTTAGGGTCCCTGCAGTTCCCACTTTAACTTGATTCTGTTTTGAAAAATATTCAAAAATGCTGACAAAGGGTAGGTAAAAGGGACCAAATCTCTGTCCTATTCATGAGTAGTACCTTAGATTGTGATTTCTGTTGAAAATTTCTTTGACAGTCTGCACTAGACACTTTACCTATAAATTAAGCTTAAATATAGAAAGTCTCATTATGCCATTGGTATTAGATTTGTGATAGAAACCTGTACAGACAAGTCAGATATCCAATGTAATAACACCCAGATCTCCCAATCAGGTGAGACATTTTACAAAAATAATCGCTTCTCATTTTTCTCAATTTACACATGAAACTAAGATACGGTGTCCTGTGTGTAACATGGCTATAAGGATACTACAGTCTATACAATTTGTAAATAATGGTTTACATTACAGAAATGTTTATATGTACATTACTGAAATGTTTATGTGTGGCAGATTATAAAACATCAGTTTTCTAAACTATAATCTTTAAAGCAAAACACAAAATGTGTATAAATTACTAGAATCATCTCATGATTGCAAAGGTCATTTTTCTATCCAGTCATGGCACCATATTGTCCCAGTGGCAGATATAATTAATGCTTGTATGGAAAAAGTACTATTAATAAATATTTATGTATTTTAGCTTTCTATGTAAGATGAAGCAACTGGAAACCAGTCGGCAGCACATGACCAGTCAGCTGTTTGTAGATCCTCAGTGGTCCAAAGCAGTATTTATTAAATAATCGCCCTAGCTATACAGCTATCATCAGGGTGGTGTAAAAGTTCTGAGCTAACTTTAAATAATCTAGGTTAGGTATTAATAACTGAATTCCCAATCTCTGTACTGTAGACTGCTTCCAATCCTCAAGTTAACTCAAGGACTTCTGCATGCAGTAGTCTGTTAATTTTTGTACAATTTTGCACCAACTTGATGTGATGCATCAATAAAAAAAATCCTGACTAAAGTATTTTATAAAATAGACAAAAGCAATATAGAGAGTCAGTGTATCTAAATAGGGAGATAAGTCAAAAGAGAAAAGTGAGTTGAGAAGTAGTTTTAATTGAACAGAGACACATGAGAAGAACCTTGAGTAAAAACAAGGTCATCCTGTGCCTAGACAGATTTCCAGGAAAACATGGTTGCTTAATTTCTGTGGGGATTAATTTAAATTAAGTGTGCTGAAAGCTGCATAAATATTTGTGCCACCCAGGAGAGTGTGAATGTAACAGCAGTTCATGTCCTGATGGATAGTCAGTGCTTTCATACCCTGCTTTGAACTTTAGCAGAAACTCTGCAATGTCCTGGGGGCCTGCCCTTACTGAGCAGAAACTCCTGTTTTTCTTAAAAAACAGCAACTAATACTGCACCGTGGAGACACCTGTGATTTATGGTAAATAGCCAAACTAAGTCAGTTGTAGACTCACTTAATTTATCTAGCTCAAATATTTGTTCCACACCTTGATGTTCTCACAGTCTCTTCTTCCCTGCAGCAGCTAGATTTTTAATCTGAAAAAGGATAGTCATAATTGGCACTGCAAATAATTCGTGTGCGCTGGAATTAGACAGCATTAATTTTAAGGGTGAGAAGATATAACCATGAAAGAAGACCAGGGATTCTAGCAATATGGCAATCATTCTCAAGTGTGTCCGAGTCAATAATCCATCTTTCATTGGGCCATGAAATAAAATAGTTTGGGCAAAGGATAGTGGGAATTTGTTTGGATCAACTAGTGGTAAAAACTTTTTTTTTTGCCCAGCTCAAATGGAAAACTGAAGGATTTCTTTTTTTCTCCCGGTTAAAATGAGAAACTGAAGAATTTCATTACAGGTCAAAGGTTTCATTTGACCCTGAGCAGATTTTCTTGGTTTGCAGGCATTTATTAAAATGAAGAGAATTAACAGCACAGCTGTGGAAGACTGGTAAACTCTGTTTTGTCAGTTTAGCCTCTGAAATATTTTCCAGATGAAAATGTCAGGCAAACTTGATTCTGTTGTTCTATAATTCGGTGCAGACCCACAAGCAGTTAAGTACTAGTAATTACTTTAAAATTAAAATTATTAAAATTATTAAAATAAAAATTATAGAAATTAAATGTTTTTACAACTTACTGTGTATCACAGAGATACGATAGACTGTTTGGAAACGACTGTATTGTAAATTATTGCCTTCTGCTGTTGTTTTTTAATCTCAGACATTGCTGTTACTCGCTGGTGAAGTACAGTACCATGACCTATTCCAGAGATTAAGAATCATATTAGAAATGCCAAATGCCAGTAAGTCTCATCAGTGCCTGAGTTCACAGTAGTTAAATGGCAGTAGAGAGATCCACAGGGACTAAAATACAATGAAAAATAGTGCGTGTCACATCTTGCATATGGACTTTGGTGAAGTCTAGTTTTTCTTTAAAGAGTTGAGTGGCTGACATACTAGAAGTTAAGAGTTCTTTTAGTTGCAGGACCTTAAACTTACTGTTCATTTGAATTGATTTGGTCAGTAGGTAGATAAACTGAGAATGATCTAACTGGTTAGATGTGTATGGGTAAACTGTTTTAAATACTTGAATTAACAGCAAGTTAAATCCTTTGCAGAGCCTGCGTCTGATCATGCCATGGTGAGTTTTACACTGAAAGCAAAATCTTGTATTGAAAACGGTTGAACAAATAATGTGAAATAGAATTTACCATTTGCTGTTCACCACATTGAGAGATCTAACCTCCAGAATTCTTGCCTATTTGTTTGAGTCTTCATTTCTAATGAATATTGTGTGTCATAGTATGTTTTGGTCTTTTCTAATTATATTTTCTGTGGTACATCTGTGAAGTGCTAGGCAACCTTAGATACCATAACTTCAATTCAGATTTCTGAAATTCAGCTCCCTGCATTGACTTCAGTGGGACCTTAGATTTCCTGGATTTTAAAAGGATAGTATTCCATGCCTTCAGGTATTTCTTGCCTTCAGGTATTCCTCAGACAGTTCTTATAAAAAGACTGTTTTCCACAGGCTGTAACTAAAAATATCACTGAGACATTTTCTTCTCTTTCTAGTAAGCATATCTTGATGTTTGCAAACTTTACACGATAATTTCAAATCAACTGTTCCAGAATGAAAACAAGATGGTATGGTGGGTTAACCTTGGCTAAGGGCCAAACTCCCACCCAACTGCTCTCTCACTCCCCGTTCTGAGTAGGACAGGGGGAGAAAATAGGATGAGAAATCTTGTGGGTTGAGATTAAGACAGGGAGATCAGTAACCAGTTATTTTCATGGGCAAAACAGACTCAACTTGAGGAAAATTAATTTAATTTATTGCCAATTAAAATATATTTGGGTAGTGAGAAACAAAGACAAAAATTTTAAAAAATACTTTTCCTTCATCCTTTCCTAGGCTCAACTTCACTCCTTCACCCCTGATTCCTCTAACGCTGCCTGAGTGCTGCAGGGGAAGTTGGAGGGTATGGTCAGTACATAATGTTTTCTCTCTGCTGCTCCTTCCCTCTCACACTTTTCCCCCTGCGCTGGCGTGTCCTTCAGGAAAAATCCACTCCAATGTGGGCTCTCTATGGGCTGCAGTTCCTGTCAGGAAAATCTGCTCCAGCACCGTCTCTTTCACAGGTTGCAGGGATATCTGCTGTACCATGGAGCATCTCCTCCTCTTCCTTTTCTGACCTAGAAGTTCTCTCTGATGTTTCTAATTATTTTTTGTTCACTCTTCCTCTCTCCATCCCATTTTTTCCCCTTTCTTAAATATGTTTCCACAGAGGCACCACCAGCTTGGCTGATGGGCCTCTGGTGGGTCCACTGCAGGGCCAGCTGGACCATGCTGTGTCTGGCACAGGGCAGCCCCTGACCACTTCCCAGAGAGATCACTCCTACATTTCCCCTGCTACCAAAATCTTACCACTTATACCCAATATGCTGAAATACACTGTATTACAGAAAACATTGAGGAATAAATATTAAGTCAGTAGTTGGGCAGAAATCCCTATGATAATTTTGTGAGTGCATGCGGATTGAATTAGGCCTTGAGGACTTGACTTTCTCAAAAGATGCAACTGATGCATTGTATGCCTTCCATGCATACCCGTAAAATGCTTTCTTATGACCGTAATTTGTTAAATTCTTAGTTGCAGAAATGTAATAGATTTTGCATCTCAAATGTTAATGGTTTTGTGTGTTGCTCTTGGTTTCATGACTTCCCAAATACCTGGCAGGAATGATTTGAATGAGAAAGATATTATGGGTTATCACTATTAGTCATCCAGTAACCTAGTATTTTGGTGGGTTTCAGCACAATAATCCTAAAGTAACTGATATTACACTTAATGCCATTTATCCTGAAGCATATTTAAAGGGAAGTATCAACAGGAAATAGTTTGACCTTCAGTTGAAACGCTTTTCAAATTCTCTACAGAAGGATCTCAAAAGTGTGCATAATAGGCTTATGATGATTCAGGTAACAGTCCAAGTAAACTAAGTTTTATGAAGATCACTTACTGATGGTTGGAATGCTGAAGGAAGTAGTGGATCTGAAATTTTTATTACAAACTAAATACAAGATTTAAAAAAACTTTTTACCCTTTTACTATTTAGAATTTTACCAGTTCATTGAAGACAGAATTAGACCAACTCTGCTCACATTGGAGTATTTCAAAATAGAACTCCTACATATAGCAAATGACAGGCCCTGATACTTCTTTCTGAGCACCACTGTTTGTGCAGATAGCTATGCACCTGATGTTACACTTCAATATGGAAAAGCATTTGGAAAAAAAAAAATTCTTCATCTAAACTAAAATATTTTAGAATCATGTTAAGAATGCACTGGAATTCCACACACATTGTGCAGGGTAGTGAAATTTTACATGTGCATAAATATATGTATTTTCCAATTAATAACTTTATTCATGGTATACAAGTAGCTGCACAGAGTTTTATGTACAAAGTTTATTACCAGACCATGACAGTGACAAAGACAGTGAAACAGGCAGGTGTGTGAGTCCACAGGCTGGCTGTTCCACGTGTCACACAGGCTGCATGCTTTTCTAAGTTTGTTTCCCAAGCACAGCACACTTAACATTTTAAAAACAAAACCTGATGGCCTGCGTGTGTGGATTTGTGCAGGTTTAGTAGATAGCAATTTACTCCCTGTTGTTTCACATTCCATTCTTTCTTTTACCTAATATAAGATGTTTAAATGTTTTCATTTGAACTTCAGCTACTTGCTTTCTGTTCTACATTCAGAAATTAATTAATGAAAGATACTGACTACAAAATTCTTAACAGACTTAAGTGGATACAGCACAGTACATGTCTTCTGTGAAAATTAGTGGAAAGAGCTGTTTTTTCAAGTGTTAAATAGTAGTAGCTCTTGCTAGCTGCCCTTGGATACTCATTCACTCCCCAGAGATTGTTAGCATTATCTTTAGCTTTTCGGAAGTGAGATATCAACACCCTAGTTGCCACTTGGTGTTACAGGAAAAAACACATCTCCTGTTTGCAGAAATTTTCAGAAATCAATGAAGTTCATGGAGCTACAGCCCTTTCTATGAGCAGGAGATCAGTTCTGAAACATCTGTAGGAAAGTAAGAGCAACTGTAGTTAGAGGAAAGGTCTGTCCAGCCTAAGAAGTGGTCTCCAACAGTGACCGATACTGCATGCGTATGGAATAGTATAAGCAAGCAAGCACACATCAGTGCTGTCTCGCACACCAAGCCAATCTTCAGCAATTTGCACACATTTCCTGAGCTAGAGACTAGCTCTGTTAAAGTCTGAGGTAAGAGAATGAAATGCTGAATGGATTAGAAAATACACAGCATTAGATAAAAAGTGATTTACTTAAATTCTTAAAGCGTAATTGGCAGTTAATGCAAGAGATTATGAAATAATAACAAATGGGCTGGTACAACTAGGGGGAGGGTGGGAAGAAACAGAATTCGTGCATTAATAATGGAGATCATGGCAGTGAAGGACTGAAAGACAGTGTTGGATCTAATCTCTGTCCATTCTAAATTTCAAACAGCTGTAGATCTAAAAAATTTTACTGTCAACAGTGGAGAGGGGAATTTTTCCTATGACCAAGTAAAGTGCAGAGAGTCTGGAACACACTGCTGAGTCAAAACAATGACTTGCAACCTGTAGATAGATGCTATGGCAAAAACCCCCAAAGCGGTCCCTGATTATGTGTGATTAACTTAATACATGAGTATTATTTAAATATAGATTAACTTTTGTAAAAGAGTTTATGGTGTGTTCTTACTGTATGTGGAAACTTGTATAACTTTGTGTAGGTCACAGTCCTCATCTAACACATATTTTAAACAGCATTAAGTTAAGCTCAACATTTTTAATCATTTTTCTCCTAATGCTATTGTGAAGTAATAGCTCTTTTATCCACATTTTATCTTCCAGCTATAAAGTTAATCGTTGCTTCAGATTACACCATTTGCATTAAATCTAAGGTGGCATGAAACCCTGCTAAATATTAAAGAGTTTGAGATTGAAGCAGAAAATTTACATTGTTAGTCAAAACTTGTTTTATTAGGACCTAGCAGCCTGGCTTGCATTAGAACTGAGCAGAAAATTTACATTGCCGACAGAAACAAGGAAGGAAGGAACACATTCAATTAAAGGAAATATATGTAGGTGTATAAATCACATTAATCATGCTCAGATGACCTTGTATTTATATATTGTATATGAACTACATACAAGGATGTTGATTCTTCATGAGATTTATAGCTATTTGTTACACCAAGAATTCAAAAGATATTGAGGGGAAGTTAGAAGTTGGTATCCTGGCTAAAATATAAAATGAAGTTGAGGTTTTCCAACCTATGTGTTGAAATTCAGTATAACTTTTTGAAAAGCTATTGAAACAGAGTGAGTAATAATGAATAATAAAAATTCCTAGATTTTATTAGATTCAAGATTCACATACTGTTATTTAGCTTTAAAGATCCTGGAGCATATGATGAAATTCTGTACTGAGACTTTACTATTTGAGGTTGCAAAATTACAGCTATTCTTCAAACAGTTGCTTATAACACCAAAACTAGAATGATTTCATCATTCTTCTTCTGGTCTCTGATGCACATACATGCTCTCGTTTTCCAGTCTCCAAGGATATAAATGAGGAAACATGAATCAATCAGTTGCTAGAAATTGAACTTATGTTGAGAGAAATAGATAGCTAGCTTAAACTGATTTTTTTATGCTCTTTGTAAATAATACTTCATTATTTGAGTATTATGGCTGTTACACTTTAAATATGTTTATCCTGACATTAGAGTAGGGAGCGCTTTCTTATTTAGAAAATTAACGTATGAGAATTTTTACATATGAGAATTATTTTAGCAATAAATTAATCTTCCTGAAATCAAGTCTGTTTTTCCCATGATGGTAATTTGTGAGCAATCTCCCTATCCTTATCATGACCCATGAGCTTTTTCATCTTATTCTCTTCTCCTGTCCTGCTGAGGAGGGGCAGTGAGAGAGTGGCTTGGTGGGCACCGGACAGCCAGCCAATTTCAACCCACCACACAATCTCACAAACTTAGAGAATACCTTCAGTCTCAATATTCCAATTGGTAGCTTTAACAGCAACAAGCTTTCGAGATCAAGAATCATATCCAGACTCATTTTAGTGGAAGTACTTCGTCCTTATTAACACCTCAGTTATCATCTTTAACTAAGTTCTTCTAGCTGAACATCATTGAATAAGCTATGGAAAACGTGTTCTTGCTTTTAGGTAGAGTCAAGAAAAGAGCTGCAGTCTATCACTTAACTTTCATTTTTTGATTAGTGATCTGTTGAAACATCAGTATCTCCCTCCTTTAGCTTGGTTGCTCTTTGAGGATCTCTGTGTAGCTTTTTTTCTTTTAATTATGCCAATGGCCTTTTCTGCATCCTAATAATTTTTCACTCCAAGCAGATCTGAATTTGAGTCAGGGAGCTGTCTGAAAGATAATGGATCTATCCTTCCTTCTTTCATACTCAGAAAGAGTGAAGTTTGAAATATATCTTTTCAAGATGGCACTGTCCGAGAAGGAAGCTGCCAATCATCGAAGGTGAGAATTTTCCACACGTATAATAACAGCAACCAGATATAATATATCCAATGCCCATGTACTGTACGGCAAGGAATTTCTTTATAAAATGTCTCCATAAAATTGAAAAGTGTCAGCATTTGTAGAGAAAGTAAATTGAAGGGATCTCTTTTAACTAGTAAGGTCAGGTATATCTTCAGGAAAGGTACAAAAGATAGTGTTGAGTTAGATGACTAATGTGAATGTGCAGAAGATAATTTTTCTGTAGAAATACTTTTTTCACATTTTTTTTCATTGCTGTGTATGGATACTTACTCTGGATTAATCCTGTACATTCATTACGATCTTATTGGATATAATTTTAGACAACTGGACTTTATGTATTTATTCTCCTCTAAGCTTGTGAGGGTTGTATTAATTTTTAGGTGCCTGTGATATTTTCAGAAGATTAAAATAAGGTGTATATAGGACATAGTTTTCACACTCAATTTGTTGTGCAGTATATTCTGTAGACAAAGGTAAAGGAATTTCTGACATTTTGTAAGGTGAGTTTATGAAGAGAATAGGATGCTTTCTTTGAAATATGTAACCCTCACTTAAATCCACATAGCACTTTCTGTAAAAAAATTTGCAAAATATCCACATGATTAAGTGTATGAAGTCGACAGGCCTAAGAAAATTTAATCTCAGTAGAACTTTTCCCTACCTGTGTGAATTCAAATTCATGTTATATTCATCACACTCTCTATGTATAACATACCTCATCAAAATACAATGTTTTTTGATGATGAATCCTTCAAATGGGACTTGGTATATGACTTTGATAGAGCTTATGCCAGTGTAAGATTGATGTTGATTCTTTCAGCACATTTAACCCTTGGGCAGTATACTTGCCCTTTTTTTGGACAGTTATTAATTCATCCAAAGCAAATTTTCTCCATCATTCTGCCTTTAAAGTAGAGGTAGCTCATGAATATAAGGGTCCTTTTTTTTTCCAATAAAAGTTACAGTATCTAAATTAAAATTGGTAGAAAAGATATTGCTTCAAGTCTGTAAATAGAAGGCACTACACCTGTAGGAAAAAATGGTAGGAAGAAGTGGCAACCTGTATTGTCTTGCTGTAAAATAATGTAATTTTTCTAATCAGGATAATTTATGGAGAACAGATATTTGTTATGTTTTTCCTTTAAGGAAATAAAAAAATAAAGTAATGTTAAAAATAACATACATGAATGCAGAAACCACAAAGTTCATAGAGCTAGATTATCTTCACAATGACTAAATGATTTATTTTTTTTTTGTCAGCTCCCTTTGAGGCAAATTGAAGTTGAAAGAATAAATTCTCTTATGGAGGTCTGATAAAGCTATGCCATTTTTCCTTTCTCACACTTGGGCATCAATTCACTTGTCTTCTGTCTTTCTCTTTGCTCTCCAATCTCATTAGCTTGATTGCTCACCCTCCCTCCAGCCTTCTAAGGAGAAATACAGTTTTTTTCATAGAAGGTCATATCTGAGAAAAATAAAGACTTTGAACTTTAAGAAAAAAAAAAACAAACACACAATTTACCTGCAAAGATTTTCTGAAAGGACCTTTTCTTTAAGGTTATTTTGAAAGAAACTTGTTTTTTCTTACCTTTTTAAACAGCAGCAGAGTTTTGTAGTTTTCAAAGATAAGTGCATATCAAGTTTTGCTTTCACTGTGTGTGCTTATGCATATATAGTGTGGTTGTGTCTGTGACTGTGTGTCTGTGCACGTGCAGTGTTCATATATTTGAGTGCATTGCCTCAAGTAAGAGTCATCTGTGGATTACCATGATGGTGATAACAAGAGCAGAATTGCTTTCTTGGGTACAATAAAGAATGGAATGACAGATTTTATCGACACTGATTTTTTTTTAAAAACTCTGTCTTAAAGCATATTTATTAATTAAGTGCTGTCTGTACTGTTCTGAAAAATCTTTGTTCCTGGAGTAAAACACTATTAAAATTCAGGTTTTGTGTAATACATGCATGTATTTAGTTACTATTAACTAGCATGCATTTCAACTAACATCAAACACAAGTTTCTTTGTCTAAAAAGAAAACACAGGTGTTTTTCAAAGCTATGTTAGCTTGTCATGAATAAGGTAAGTGGAAGAAAAGCTGCAAAACTAACAAGCCAGGAAAGTGGCCATGAATTTAATCATGAGAAAACATTGGCTCCAGAGGCAAAGTAATTCAAAATATGGTTTATGCTGACTGAAAATAGAGGAAAAATCACAGAAGTTCTGATTCACTGCTTTGTTTTCACCTGACCTGAAAAATGAAATCAAAATACAAGGAGTTTTTTGTTTGTTTGTTTGTTTTTATCATCAGTGTCAGTGAATTATACAGTACACAGAGACATGTTTATACAGATCTATGTCTTTGTTTAATACTCAAATGTTTATTTTCACTGTTTTTATTTTGATATGTGATCCTTAGAGGTGTCCATGATACCCAGTAAAATACTAAATAAGAATGTATTGTTGTTGCATTTATTATATCAAATGATAAGCCAGCTCTGAAGAGCAGAAATTTGACCTTTGCATATCTTTGCATTTTGGTTAGATAAGAAGGAGTTTTCTTCAAAATATTGATGTATTTACATGTTATTTCATTCAAAATCTCTACTTTAAAAGTTAAAAACACTGATACATATTAAAAACAGTATATCCTTTCTGTCAGAATAATTTTGCACAACAGATACTGCAGTAACACAACTATTTGATGCTTGAAACATTATATGTTTCAATTTCCTAAAGGATCCCAAAGTGCTAGTTATGTCATACTTTGCTTTGAATTACTTGTGCAGCCATCGTTGCGGTACAATACTGTCCGTAGTAATGTTGCAAAACAGTTAAGTAGAAGGAGGTAGGAAAATCACTTTTGGCTAATCGAAGTTAAGGGTTTTTTTCATTTTCTGTTGTGGCAAAGTTTAGAAATAACATTCCTGAGCTATTTTGCTTGGTGCTTTACGAACATGGAGACAAAAGATCAAGAATACTTACAGTCTAACTTGGTGAACTGTACTAACAAACAAATAGCATTTGACTATTTCTTGTTGCTACTGTCACTATTTAAGCTTTTTCAGTAGCAAGTCAACACTTTAGGAAGTATTCATGGATTTTGATTTTAAGATGGTCACACAGTGGGATGTCCTCAACAATATCAGATGCAGATATTGATTGCCGCCAAATGAATAGCAAGGCTGAGGGAAATATTTTTACTGAGAACAGCTTTTAATTTGGACTTGAACAGTTGCTCTTGTTTTATAGTCCTGCGTTTTTGGTTTTAATAATACTTGCATGCTGGAATTTTGTTGCCATAGAGATATGAGCTTTTTTAGTTTTGCAAAATTATGCAAATTCTTTTTCTTGTTAAAATATTCATGGAGGAGTACAGCCAGAGATGGGAGGGTAAGGGTCGGTTCTTGTGTCTTAATGGAATTGAACATTGACATAAATGTTCTAGTTAGTATTTCATTCTAATATTACAGGAAGGCATTTATTGGTATGTCTACTGTAATTATGGTTTGTCCCTTTGGAAGCGAAGACCATGGAACTGGGAGATGAACATTTAATCAGTAAAATTAAGAATTACTTTCAATTATGAGGTTGTTGACAACTACAAGACCAGCAGTAAACAGTTTTTATTTAGAAATGTTTTATGAGGATGTGTTATTTAGAAACATGTCTCAGAGTTGATGCTCAAATACTGAGTTTAATTTAAATATCATTAGTAGTCTGAAACATTTTCACAGTTAAAGAAAAAGTGGTTTTTTTAATACAGACCTACACACTTCAGCCACTCTGGCCCTGCTAAATTGGTGCTTATAAAGATCAGCGCAGCTGTTGCAAAAAAACTAGTCAGCAGCTGGTGAGTTTCTATTAGCTGGTTTTTTTCTCCTCTTCAGTTTAACTGTATTCAGTCAAGGAAGAATGTCTGCAATTTTGATGACATACAAGGTTAATTTTTTAAAATGTCCCTCTATGACAAGTACCTGACATCTTATGCTATGGTGTCACAGCTTCTGGCATATTTTTACCAGACTGGGAGAATACCAAAGACTGAGATTTACTTACCACCACAGTAATAGGCATGGGCAGTAACTGTACATGAATTACAGTTACTACATGACTACTGGAAGAATATGCACCCTACTTGATATTTTTGAATCCTTGATCTAGTTACAGCAGCTTGGGGAGCAGTGGTTGGGAAGGCACAGTCATAGAAGGACTTTGATCATACGGAAAGCAAATGAGGAAGAAGAAAGTGAGTAACCATACTAGGGTTATGTGCTATGGTTACTGTAGCTAAGTAACTATAAGTAATCATATATTCTAAATTTTGTAAAGGCCTATGATTAGAAAAGTGGATTTTAGGCTTCAGGAATGGCTGGCCAGACAGTTTTGTTTCTCTTCTCCAATGAGAGAAAATGACAGCTGGGAATGATGGTAGAGATTTAAGAATTTGTAGAGTAAATGTCTACATTTCATAAGTGCATTTTAGGAAACAGCATATAATCTTATTGTGCAAATTTTTTAATCAGGATTCCATTAATTTTTTGAGTGTTAAATTCAGAAAGAGCAACTACTCAACATAAGTAGGAGTGGCAGCACAGGGCCTACAGGAGAGCTGATGTCCTTCAGTTCCCATCTTTCTTAGGAATTGAGATTTGCTCCATTTTTCCTATTAGAGTTCCATGATATCATTGAATGTTTCAATGTTATGTATTAATCACCATGAATTTCTGCATTTTATTTAGACATCTGATTTTTCTTTGCTTGCATATAATGCGGTGTAGTTCATCCAGGGAAGAAGAGAACCAGAGTTGTGAAATGGTAATGTTAATACAGTATCTCAGTAACACTAAGACTGCGCTGAGTTTATGGGTATAATTTAGAAAATCCATAAATAAGAAGTTTCTTATTAAATTCTTTAATATTTTCCATTTAAATGTTTCTTATTATAGTAGATACATTGAATTAAAAGAATTATGTAAGATTTTAATTGGTCTACATTGTGTGTGACAAACTATTTTAAATAGGAGGGGCCTGGAAATAAGCATCAGATTATCATGCTCAGGATGGCAAGAGTTATCAACCACTTTACAAAAATTATGCCTTGCATCTTCTGGAGCAAGAAGGAAAGGCAGCAGGACTAGAAATCAAAAAGCTTTAGATTGTCCAATTACACTTGATTTGCTGGTATTCTAGCAAAAACAAGGGATACTTGCAAGATTAAGGAGATACTTACTGTCATATAGTTCCTTCCCCGTTTGATGTTCTTTCTTCACTCATTTTTCTGTTGTGTTTGAATCTGAACGCATGGTATTTCTCTGATAGGTGCCAGTTCTTTCTACTGCCTAGTGATCTGATGCAGTGTACGGAAGGACTTTGTTATAGCGGAGACTAATATGTGTTCTGGAAGGGATCCCAATTGCTTAAATATTGATATAAAATATATGAGAGAGACATAGTCAAGGTGCATATGAAGTACAATTTAGGAGAGTTTTGGCTGCTACTTATTGGTTGTGCTTGCTCTGTGGACAGGTTATTTGTCTCTTAATCAGAAAACTTTCACTTAGCAGGAAAAAATTAAAGCCACAGATTTGATGGTTTTTTTCATTGCAGATTTATTGTGAATGTGTTGTTGCATTATCCAGTGTATGAAGGAAGAAGGTCTTACACAATGAGGTTTTAAGGATTTTTTTTTTTTTTTGAGTTTTCCATAAAGGTCCTTCAAGGTAGAGAAAAAAATGTTTTCTCACCAGTATACTTTGTATCTTGCTCTTTGACTTCTTAGCATATAGCCTAGACACTGGAGAACATTCTGTGATCAAATGAGTGTCTACATTGAATAAAACTGCTTTATCTTTGATTCAATTCTGCCTTTACATAGGATCAACAGAGGAAATACTAAAAATTAAAGAGGTTGTATCATAACATTCTCCATAAGATTCCAGAAAAGGATAACTTGGAAATCTTCTTCGTTGTCGGAGTGGTCTGTTTCAAGAAACTGGAGGTGTCAGTGAATGGTTTGAAATGCTCGATTTCCCCTTTGAGTGGTTCAGTGCTGTAGAAAAACACTCACAGAAAGCAGCTGAACCAAGCAATATTGTAGTCAGGCTACTTTATGTAAGCTTGTTCTCTCCTTGTTCCATTAACTTCTCTGGAAGCAGTATTCTGAATAAATGAATTTAAGTAAGTAGAATGTAGCATCAATTTATTCAGTTTGTATAGAAAGATTTTGAGGTACATCATAGGCATGGAAACTATAGGATTCTGAACTAGCTGGGATAGAATTGAGGGAACTCTAGATAGTCGAGAGTTGGGGGAAAGAGCCCATTCTTTCAGGGGAAAAAAATTCACTCTCCTATGAAGAAAACTCTGGCATTTTTAAAGCTAGCCAGAACTATACTGTCATTCAAATGGAACATGATTATTCTGCTCCCTGCTTTATCTGAAATACTACAATAATGCCTCAGAAGAGCTTTTATATCCTATCTAAATTCAAGTCTGTCTAAGAGCAGAGAGTCTATTTAATCTCTAATTGGATCTTGAGTAGAACTAAAACATGCAGTCCTTACTGAGAGCTATTACTAAATGAATAAAAGTTTGATGTTTTCTTGGTGATGGTTCTATCGGAATTCTTTTCTAGTCCCTTCCTTCCCTCACTGTATGACCAGCATGAAGACTGGATCAGCAAAACCCAATTAAATATCATAAATTTACAGCTGGTAATTTTTCATAAAGAAGATAATAATCCAGATGAAAACTTGATTAACAATGGAATATTTCCTTAATATTAATTTCCTTAATATTACTTAAGTAAATTAAGTTAGGAAAGCAGCCCTTTGTCCGTTCCCTTCTGCATTGAGTGGGCAGCTAGAACAATGCATATACACTTAGCCATCGGTTAAGATGGTACATTTTCTGTTCAGAGCCTAGTCAAATCATATCACAACTGCGTAGGTGCCAATCAGTTACGGACTAAATTGGTCATCACTAATAAACTGGGAGCAATCTTATATTTTTTTAAAGGATTTCCTTCACACAGTTTGTGCTGGTGTTCTGGTGGCAGATATCTCTGTATTTGCTGAAATCTGTGTCAAAATAAGCATGTACCTATAGAGTTTGTGAAGGTGAAAGAGTCCAAATAAACTTCAACATTTTATTGCAGCTCTATTTCATGGAAATTCAAGAAGGCTAGCAGGAAATGTTAAACTGTGTATAATACGATTTCGTTACCTACAAGCACTATATCTAGTGGTAGGTATTGCCCCCAGGAATATGACCGAGCCACTGGAAGACAAAGCAAGCATCCGTGTCATTTCTTATAATCATGACAGCAAGCAAAAGAATGTTCAGAGGCATATCAGGAAACAAATAGAGTCTTTGTTTGGTTTGGGGATGTCTTCTGGAAGAAGAGAACATTATTATCTCTTAGCACCTTGAGTTACTATCAGCAGCTTGCTGTGAGACTCCTCCTTGGTTTTGTATTCAGCAGTGTGTGTATTAGCTTTGTCCATTGAAATGTTCTGCCCATTCATGTTTGTAGCCTTTTCTTTTTCTTTTATTTTTTTTCCCTTCTGCTAGCATTTGTTCACTTGGTATAGTTCTAATTGTATGTCTGTGTATACAATAATGTAATAGCAAGCAGGGTTCATGTTTCCAAAAGCATGTCACCTTTCTACAGCTGTATTGCAGATATATTGGTCTAATAAAAACTCTCTCTGTAATGCTTGTCTCTCTAATGCAACATGTCAGTGACTATACTTCTGCTAGAACCACTAACAGTGAAGAGGGAAAAGATTGTCCAACTTCTTGATATTTGTCGATGCCTTTTATTTTGCTCATCTCTAAAGTCTGGTGTTGTATCAGTATTGGTCTAAATCTAGTTTAATGCAGTAATATATTTTTGCTTTTGAAGGTGTCGTGTTCTCTTGGATTAGGCGTGAGATCAAAGCCTTTCCGAGCTAAATCCATTCTGATATAGATTTTACTACTGAAAATATGAGCAAGGTGCATGTGTTTTATTTTGATAATACACTTACTGTGTAATACTGTATTAATTTGTAAAATTTATTTAATGTCTTCCAAGTTATTTTTTAAATATAAATCCAAAGTGAAGTGATTTGAAAGCTGTCCATTGGTGAGGAAACCATAGACCAGCCACTTTCCAGATTCCTTTGGCTGTACAAAGGACTCCTTTCAGTTGTCTGCATGTAGCCACACAGTCCCGTATCAGATGCCTCAGTATATTCCATCTGACTTCCACTCAAGAGGATCATGGTCATCCAATTCACAAACAGGCAACTATGTTTAGATGCTTTAACCACGAACTGAATCTCTTCTTAGCTGACGGAAGAGCATTTTACTGCTTAATGAGATAAGGGGTTGCAAACAGCACACTGTTTAGTGGAGGTAGCTCCTGATCTTCTGATGTTACCTTTGGGCAGATGTTGTTCAGAAGGAATGAGGCAGCCTCTAGTGTAGTGGATTAAGTGCTAAAACTTTACAGGCAGAGTTACAAGAGGCATTGGGGAGGGAAAGTGTGAATCACCAAATGATTCAAGAATAAGATGGGTTATAAAAGCTGTAAAAGAAAGAGGTACTCTTCAGTGACATTAGCAGGAGAGATCCTGACAGCTTGCCTCAGAAAAGTGTTGACAGCAGACTGACTAAGTGGAGGAAGAGAAGGACTTCTAGAAGTTGATTTCCATACAAAGAGATGCAAGCTTTCCTCATTTATGGCTTTGCAAATATTTGTAGCAATGCTGTTTGTTCTCAATGCTGTAAATATGTGTGGGTTACTATCACTCGTCTTGACTTCATAGTGGTTTTAGTATGACAGGCATAGCATCAAAGCATGCTTTACACAAGGTAGTACTGAGTGCTTCCTCCTACTCTTTTTGAGCATGGGCATTTGTTCACAGAAGAGCTGTCTCTCCTGCTTCACAGGGTTTTGGCTGACCCAGAATGCAACTGTCAGGATGGCGTAACCAGTCTTGTCTGCTCTTTGATTATATCCTTTAACAGCATGTAACTAATAGTAGAAGTACAGTTAACTGTGAACAACCAAAGAAATTAACTTGATGGATTAGAATTAAGATAGCTGTGATTTCTGTCTCCTGTATTTGTAGTGTGAGTCTGTGGCTTTTCCTGAGCACATGGATTTTCCTCCTGAGCTGAGAAGAAATATTTAATGTATTAATCTAAAAACAGGTGGGGGAGACAAAGGAAACGCTGAGGAACTTCCTTGACATTTTTAATCAGCTGTTCTTGTCTCAACAATACATGCTTTTGTCACCATCAAGGCAAACTTTTATGCTCTGTTCTCTTTGGTGTTGATATGGTCTCAGATGACAGTCCTTGAAGCAGAACTCTGAATCTTTGGGTGGTATAAAGAACAACGTCAAAATGAAGGGATCTCACAGGTGCCCAACTTCGGTATCACCCTTGTATTCCAAATTCAGTGAAAAGTATTTTTTGCACTAGATGAGACATAATTGTTCATGCAGCATATGGATTGACCTCTGAATTCTTTTGCCTGTGAGAAAGGGAATTACCTTTATAAACAATGGCAGAAGGAAGTAGTAATTTCTGGTTTATATAAGTTTGGGTTTTTTTTCAAATCTACATTGCTATTATACAGCACACAAGGTAAATATATATTCTGAACTACCAGGTACTCTCTCTGATAACTGCCACTGTGGGACCTTGACTTCAATGTGTAGTCCTGTTTGTGGTATGCAAATCCTGCCAGCTGCAACCGTGAAACTCAGACTACTGTGTCTTAGCAGAGACCTCATGAGACTTCTTAGTCGTATTCCAGCTCTTAGGCACCATACCTAGAGTATGTCTGACATGTTTGAATTGGTGTTAAACATTTAATGAAGGAATTCAATAGCATTTTCAAGTAGCTTGACACTGTTTTGACCATCCTTACAGTCAGAAAGCTTTCTGTATACTCAAGCTGAGTCTTCTTCATGCCTTCGCTGCGATTGCCACAGGAAAAGAAAAATGGCCATTTAATTTTTGCAGTCTTTTATATTTTGGTAAACTATTTTCCTAGTCCCTCTTAGAATTTTCTTCTCTGAACTAATGAAACCCACCTCTTTCCTCTAGTGTTTTCTGTTGGTTATATTTTAGAAGTTCTGAATCCATTCTGGTTGCTTTCTCTCAACTATTATCTGTTTGTCTACTCCTTTCTAACAGATTTTTGGTCAAAGTTTACATCGTTGACTGCTTTTCTATCTGCATTTATTTTAAATCAGAACCTTTCATTCCTTTTTTTTTTTCTTTTCTGCATGACTTATCAATTCCCTGTGTTGGATTTTCATTTACTAAGGTAAAGGTTACATAGTTGGGAAAAAGTAAAACCTGTCTTGGTACATGTTTTTTATAGGTTGCCTGAAACCACAGAGTCTTTGTTTTCCCATTATTTTAACTTTCTTGAATCCTAGTAGTTAGTCTGACCTTGAAACAGAAATGATAAAATTCTACATAAGTTACTCTTTTAAACTGCTTGTCTAAAGCTGAAAGCAATTCTGAGTACTGTTTACAGCATTTCAGATACCTAAATTTTCTACATTCTCTTACAGTTATAAACCAGTGTTTAGCCTTGACCACAGGCAAAACAAAACTGCTGTAAAATGTGTGTCTAAGGAAAAAAAGTCTTTTCATGTTCTTACAATCAAGGCTGAATGTAGTTGTGTTGGTCCCAACAGGTTTGGATACTGTGTAGATAAACATCTGATGCCGATGTTTGCTGATGATGCCAAACTAGGAGGAGCTGTGGACTCCCTCGAGGGTAGAGAGGCCTTACAGAGAGATCTGGATAGACTAGGGAGCTGGGCAATCGCCAACCGTATGATATTTAACAAGAGCAAGTGCTGCATTCTGTACCTGGGATGGGGTAATCCTGCTTATACATACAAATTGGGGGACGAGAGGCTGAAGGGCAGCCCTGCAGAAAGAGATCTGGAGGTTTGGGTTGATGGGAAGTTGAGTATGAGCCAACAGTGTGCCCTGGCAGCCAGAAGGGCCAACATCAGACTATTAGAGTGTGTCCAGAGGATGGTAACCAAGATAGCAAAAGGTCTTGAGGGCAAGACTTACGACGAGCAGCTGAGATCCCTTGGTTTGTTCAGCTTGGAGAAGAGGAGGCTGAGGGGTGACCTCATCGCAGTCTACAGCTTCTTCAAGGGGGACAGTGCAGGGGCGGGTGCTCTTGTGACCAGCAGTAGGACACAAGGAAACGGAATGAAGCTGTGTCAGAGGAAGTTCAGATTGGGCATTAGGAAAAAGTTCTTCACTGAGAGAGTGGTCAGTTACTGGAACAGGCACCCCAGGGAAGTGGTCACGGCACCAAGCCTGTCAGACTTCAGGGAGCATCTGGATGATGCTCTTAGTCATATGGTTTAATTTTAGGTAGTCCTGCAAGGAGCAGGGAGTTGGACTCGATGATCCTTATGGGTCCCTTCCAACTTGAGATATTCTATGATTGTATAATCCTATGATTCTATGATCTAAGCTTTGGGTTACAAATTGGAGTGAATTTTCTGGCTTTAACCCAGCAATTAGCTGTACAGCCTCAGATGCAGTTTATGGATTTTTATATCTTTGTGGATAATTCAAAGTCGGTTGATTTCCATGCCTTAAATACTGGGACTTTTTTCTCCCCTTAGATGCATCATAAAATATTGAAGTTGATGACTTTCACTGCTCTCTGTTACTGTGTGCAAAACTTTCTAGTATGATGAACAAGAGATAGCACATTGTGTCTTTGAGAATAACCAGATTATTCTCTTTGTGGAAGACTCATGAGTTGCTTTGTGGTCAGCAGTATGCACTGGAAGGGCAGAAGGATCCCTGTGATTTTAGTAGTCCCTGAGAGGAGGCTCACATTGCACTGAAGTATGAGGCAGATGTATTTAAAAACTAAAATGTTGCTCTTGCAACCTCTGATTCACTTATGCTGCTTCCAAATAATTAACAGAAAGCACTGGTTTTGAACTGAACTCTGTCATCCAAGTCTGCAGCTTTCGATTTGCATCCTAAAATTGATCTACTTTTTCCTTTTTTTCATGGAAAAGCTAGTGCCATGGCTTTGAGGGCTAAAAGAGCATAGAAAAGATAAACTGGCATGACACGAGAGCCTGGTTATTGACTTCTCACACTGAAGGCTGAGTCAAACTGAGAGAAAGGGCTGGAGCATTCTTTTAAAATAAAATTATTCGACTCCATGAGGGAAAATCCTTACTTTACTTTAGGTTACAGTTCATTCTAAGAAAAACATCACTGGCTTTTTTGTTTTTTGGTAGTTTGCCTGATCAACAAAACTGAAGTTTTTGAATCTTCTAAAGGTTACTAAGATGCTGATGTAGAGGCCCAGCCTAAATGAGGACCATATCACTGAAATAAGTACAC
Organism: Cariama cristata; assembly: GCF_000690535.1. Lineage (NCBI taxonomy): Eukaryota > Metazoa > Chordata > Aves > Cariamiformes > Cariamidae > Cariama > Cariama cristata. The sequence goes on along the minus strand of NW_009632695.1, from coordinate 57,411 downwards.
TGAAAATCTAATGTCAGTACCAAGTGGAAATTTGCAAGGATTTCAGATCTGTTTCTGATAACGTTGTTAGTCTGTGTGTTTAAGGAATTTGCAGCCTTCCACAGGCATAGAATAAAAATGACTAAGTGTGATTTCTAAATGGTTGAGCAAGAAGGGAATGGTCCGTAGAGCTGTAATCCCCAGGTATCTGCATATGGTTTTGCAACACTAGAAGTCTATTTCTGGAAAATACTGATGCTGGAAAAAACTGCCCCCAAATGGTTAAGGCCTATTTTCTTTCAGTTAAGTGCATTTTTTCTGTCTTTTTTCTCCCCAGGTAGCAGCTGCTGGAGGACATCTGAAATTTATAGTTTCCTATGACTTCACAGAGGAAGATGAGACAGTTCATTTGATGGTTCAATCTGATGTCATCATAGAGGTAAAGTGATTGTATTTTCAGCCACCAAAAAAAAAAAAAAATAAAAAAAAAATTGCCTGCTTCTTGAGATGTTCAGCATGAAGCCTGGTGGTTGAGGACACAAAACAGCAGGGTGCATGTACTTTCAGCTAATTTATAGTAACAGAAAATGGACACACTTTAGAGAACTAAAATCTTCAGTATATCAAGGAACCTCTGGCAATATGTCAGTAGCTTACAAAACTATATTCTTCTTGTTCATCAGGAGGAATGAAGAAATAAAATAATTGATTGAGGTAACACTTTCACATTCTTTCAGCAGATTTGTTCTTGTGCAGCTCAGCATTGTATGAATTTGCTTTTGCCTATGCAAAGCCATGACACTAGTTTTTAACTGAATAACCTCAGCTTTCTTTTGCAGTGACTTTCAACTTTATCAGGCAAACCCATTTCAGGGTTATGAAAGGTGAATGTTATTCCTGATATTTGTTATTCTTGTAAAATATATTATTCAATAAATGCTGTACCCCAACTGGCTACAGATAGAGCTTTATTCCTGACCTTTTTCATAGTTAAATGTTTCTCATGGCTCTATCTAGGGAGGTGGCTTGAGAATCAGCACTCCAGAAGGGGGGATTCACCTGCAGCCTTACGAAGAGCATACTGAAGAAATTGTGCTGAAACCAGAATCTTTCTCTGTGCATGGCACTGATGTTCCAGTCAGCAGGAGGGAGTTCATGACTGTCCTTGCAGACGTGAAGAGGATCCTCATAAGAGCCACCTACAGCAATGGGATGAATGCCATCTACAGGTGAATGTGGGGAACCTGTCCCTTTGCTGCAGGCAGCTTCTCCAAATACTTGTTTTCTCTCTTCAGAGTACTAAGCTGATGTAATTTAAAGCACACTAATTTATTATCATGAAATCCATAACATTCATTTACACTTTCAAACAGTTGTTAGTTTTTTTCTTTTTTTTTCATTTTGGGTAGGCAGGAGGAGGAGAGGCAACAGAAAGAAGCAGCCTTGTAAGAAAATGAAATCACATGGGCTATTAAGGCATGAATGACAGTTCTATAAATATGTTTATTTTGTGAACACTGTAATTCCCATGTATATGGTAAATCATGGAGTGCAGTAATGACATGTTGAAGTAAGAGATGATATATTGCTTATATATTGTTTTCCCCATTTAATGAGCATACAGGACCACATTAACAGTGGACTAGAGAATAATATCCTAAGTCTCTAAGCTGGAAAAGTGGCTTGAGGGGGAGTTTCTATGTTTTTAATCAGTACCACACAGATAACTGGCTAATCCCAAAGCTATTCCCTTGATTTATGTCAGGTTGCTGCCTGGACTGCTTAAAACCACTGATTCCATTTGAACTCTTCTGAGTCTTCTGATAAAATGAAAGACATTATATGAGATGACACAGTTGTTCTATCTCAGTTGCTGCAGTGTGGTTGAACCTGTAAATCTCACCTTGCATTTAAAATTTTCCTAAGTGCATGGGCAAATACTCCAGGTGGACTAGAAGACAGCCTCTCTCCTGATACTGTGTGATTGCACTGTCCATAATTAATAGTTAGATGGCATAAATAATATTTTTCAAATGTGCACTGAAACTGGTTGCATAGCAGTTTTCTACTCACAAGGCATGAAACCTGAAATGTTCTCTAACCTACACATCACTCGATTCAGCTGCATAAGTCAATTTGGAACAGAGGGAGCTGATAGCACATTAGTGATTATTTACTGAGAGTGTAGATATAGTTTTTGCTACTGTGAAATTTATTAAGCAGTCCAACCATTATTTGAATACTTAGGTAATTAAAATACATCCTAAATTGAAAGGCAGATTGTGTCAACAGCATGTAGTTTTCTCATTTGAGCTTTGGCAGTGTACATTTTTTCCCTGCAAAAAGAATTCATGTTTCTTCAATCTTTTTCTCTTTCTGTGGTTAATTAGTACGTATTACCTCTCTGTGAATAAGTTTGTAAATCATAACTAGCTTGAGTTTGAGCCGAACTGTTTCCTAATTTGCTCATTTGTTCATCAGTCTTGCATCCCTTGCATCCAGTTTGATAACCTTTCATGACCCATCACCTTCCCACCCTGGTGTTATAGGAGAGTCAAACCACCAGGCCAGAGCTCATCTCTTATGCACTGTGAGCAGACCATGAGAAGCTGTTAATCCACAGCTTAGAGCTGAGACTAGTGGGAGCTTAGTGAGTAATATTCCTCCACTCCGTTCTCATTCAAATAAAATGAAAAAAACCCTCTAGTCAGAATTTTCCAAACTAAAGGAGTGCAGGAGCAATTTTGGGGTGAACAATACAGGCTTTTATGCTATGCTGTTTTAAAGGAGATATGTATGATTGACTTTGTTGGGGCCAAAGGTCTTACTAAGTATTATGGGAAATGCAAACTTCAGTTGTCAGTGGTTTACATACATCTTGCCTCTACTGTGGAACAGTGTGGGTAGGACGGATCAGATCCCCTCTGGGCAACAACACAGAGCTCAGGTCGGCACACACATGTAGAACTGGCACAGTCTATAGTTTGTGCCATGTAAGTAAGAAGTGGCAGACTCATCAGTGGCACGTTTGGAAGACGATGCATCGCCACCTGCATCTCAGATGACTGCTTTAGCCATTTGGCCATGTGTGGTGCCTCACTGTTTTGTAGTCTTGTTCATATTCAGCCTTTGGAACATTTTAGTGTTGTGTTATAGATAACTTTCCGAAAAAATGTCTTGGAAATATTCTTCAAGAAGAGGTCTGGCACAAACATGTAATTTGTGCTTTGCAGGTTAGTAGCCACCATCTCCTAGATGTAGTGACATTACAGTTAGGAAGGCTGGTCCCTTAAAGACAATGATTTAAAAGGGAGTTAGGGGAAGGAACTGAAGTAATTTTGAAGAGTACTTTTTTTGCTAGAAATGGTTTTATATTACTAGTACATCTCTAGCTGTCCCTATGATGTCTCTTACCAGAGAAGAATGCAATAGTTACTGTATTACTGTGATTACCATCAACATGTCCAGAAGTCTCTGAAAATAGTTTGCTCTAAAGTAAACACATTTTACTGAGTGCTGTCAGGCTGCTCATTGCAGTTCAGCGTGACAGAAGAGAGGATATGAAATTCCGAACACAATTAAATGAATTGGATTTTTCAAGTTTGATTTAACTGGAGGAATCGTAGTTTCACCCATCAGGGTGGGATTTACTGGGTGGAGTTAAATCTTCTTAGGACTGTGCATGCTCCCAATCACATGAAATAGCAACATCTACTATCCTCCAGCCCAGCTTATGATCTGTTGTTGTGACATATTGCTGATTTTCAGGGTATGGCTCAGTACTAACTTTATGTTCTCTTTGCCTTTCACTCATGCTAGAACACACTAGATGCAAAGCTGTGCTCATAACTAACTCTAAGATCATGCAAAACAACTCTTTTCTCCGTCTTCTGCCCCTTTAGTACTGCACAGAAGATGTCCAGACCCAATGAAAAGGATATTCTTGGTGGTATCTTGGGCTGATTAAGGACTACTGTTGATAGGCTCCAAAGGAAGACATTTTTGCCAAAGAAATAGTGTAGACCTAAGCCTTAGTAGATAAGTGGATATGAGCTAAGAGTTTTTTATTATCCTTTAAACAGGTATGTGTGGTGGACAGATGGATATTCTTCTGAGAGAGTAAAGAGGGTCTGGCAGAGAGACAGAAATATTACAGGGTTATTAGATCCCTCATGAATGACAATTTCCACCTCAAAGCATCAGAAGAATTAAGCAACATATTAATTAGAGATTGCTATATTAAGCAACCTGTTCATTTAAATACTGGAAGTTTTCAAAATGGATAACGACACCACATGTGTAAGGATTTCCAAGGGTACTATTATAATCTGTGCTTGAGAAGAGGCCAGAATGGAGGCGTTGTAAGATTAAGCACTTTTCTTACAGTCAGGTAGAAAGAGACTTAAAAATTCAATGGAGTTGTCTCCAGTTAGCAAGAGCTTTAAATTAAAGATTATATTTTTCACCCTTGTTTAGTTTAACCTACTAGAAACATCAGTTCATCAGTAGCAATTTCAAGTAGTTGCTAAACAATAGTGGTAAGTTTGACATGAGCATGTTTCTGAGAACATTTTTGGGGTCATTTAAAGCTTAGAATGTTGTTATTACTCTATGGCATAATTAGGGAGCTTCCTCAAATACATGGTCTTTCATTTAGACGATCAAGCAGAAAAAAAAAAAGAGAATACAGAAATGCAGCAATCGATATGAAAGTGATTACAGCTTCTGGGTTTAAATCAAGATCCTACTCTAACTTGACAGATCTTCCAAACTGTTGCAGTTAAGCCCGTGTGTGGTAGAAGCAACAGGCCAGGAAAAGACAGAGTGCTCTCATAATTTTGTTTAATCTAATATTGTTAGCTTTTGCCTCAAAATAAGTTTAGTAGCACCGTTTCTTCAGTTTTAATATTCAGAGTGGCCACTGATGGTAAATGTTGTAGACACTCAGATGGGCATTAGAAATTGTGGTGCTAAAAATACTGGACGGCTTGCAACCACATACAGAATCAGTGCTAGACGCAAGGAGAAAGAGGGAAGGAAAGGCCGAGGGTTTTCTTCCATATGCAGAATTGGCTTAAAGACAAATGAGCAATGATTGGGTCAGTACTTCATGTGCCTTATGTAGCTGATGTGATTCAGATGCCTGGCGTAGCAGACAGTAAACTATGCTGATACTGCCTGAAACGTCCCCTTCCCTTTTAATCTTGTTTGTTTTTAGAAGTCAACAGTTGCCTGCTGACAGTAACAGTCAGCTTAAATATTTGGTCTTGATGTCGAATCTCAAATTGTTCATGCATCTCCAGGATCCAGTGCCCCATTACTGCCAGCATTATGTATTTTAATGAATGCAGAATGGAATCAAGGAATCAAAATTGCAACATCAAAATGGGAGAAAAAAAAAAAATCACTGCAGCTTTCTTCACTGAGTAACTGTTAATGCTAAAAACTGTTAAACACATTAAAATCCCATTTAGCAAGTAGCAGAACCTAATGAAAATTGGAACAATTCAGTGAATACAAATGTGGGATAATACTGGGCAGATTGTTTCTGTGTGTAAGTGCTTCTCTTTGTTCCAAGATCTGTGCTAAGAGGGGACTAGCTGTAGTTCAAAGGATAAATAAAACTTGGCCTTTTACTAGTAATTTGTTTCTTCATTTGAAGTTTTTTTTTGTTGAATTGTTAGATTTTTTACTGTTAAAGTCATCATCATTTGATATCTAATATCCTGGAGACTGATTATCTTATTGTAAGGAAAACTCAAAAGGATGATTGCAAAGTAAGCACACAGCAATGGAGTTAAGGGGAAATACTGAAAAGTGAGAGAGATATCTTACTGAAGATCTGGATAGGATCCTTCTCTTAAAATAGTTTCAAGAACCTTTTACAGAGATTCTAGTATCACCAAATTAGATTCAAGTTTCTAACTGCATAATCCACAATGGCAGTCCCTCCAAAGGCCAGTTGTATCCCTAGTGATGGTAAAATTTCTGTTTTTCTGAAGCTTCTGTCCTAATTTCAGAAGTCTTCCTTTTTCTCCCCATACCTGTCATGGCTGTCTTACTGACAGTAGTCGTAAAATTGAGTGTGAAAATATCCTGTCTTAACCTTTCCTCCAACCACTGCAGCAACAATAAAATATTTTCCTTGGATGATTTATCCAAGGTCATTCAAATAATTTTCAGGATTTCTAAATAATTTTCAGGATTTTTTGGCAGTCAAAAGATAAATGTCTTAGTATGGAGGGAAAAAAGTTTGGTTTACATTTTCCAAAGAAAATTGATTATTTTTTAACAAAATGCATGCCATCATAGCAAGATATTTTCTGCTGAAAAAGACTTTAGAAGAAGCTTTTTCAGGTAGCTCTAGTAATCAAACACTCTGTTAAGATTTTTGGGTGAAAACAGACGTCATTGAGCCTCTGTAATGCCTTAATGTTCCTTCTGAATTCTCGTAAGGATTAACTCCCCAAATCCCAATTTGTTTCCCCAAATGGATACTGTTGAGGTAAACTATTAAAATTATCAAAAGACTTTTGTTGTTTTTTTCATCATACTTCCATGGTTTTTTAAATAAAAAAAAAGTTCAGTGTTTGGCTAAACAATGGCTGTTTAGCCAAAGTCGAGCATTTATTTTTTAAGGGCGATTGTACATGGAACCAAAAATTCTCCAACTCTGTCTTCTCTGTTATTGGGAAAACCGAGGTATATGGTATATCGTAGATGATTTCCTTTATCTTTCATGTACATACCTGTTTCTTTTGTACACATAATACTCAGATCCTCCTGGACAGAGCTGAAATCTTTTTCAGAGGTCAAACCTCCAGAATAAAAATACCGTAAACTAAACCTTAGTAACGTAATGTTTTAGAAAGCTCGAGTAGTGCTTTATATATTTTGAAGATACTACTTAGTGTCAAATTTGCTATATATACAGCTGCAATGCAAGTTGGCACATGTGGCTTGCAGGCCAGGAATAGCCTTCCATCCACTCATATAGTGCTGTGAGATGTTTTTAGTCTATTTTTATCAATATGCATCTGACCATAGTCTCCCTCACATGATCGACAAAAAGAGTAACAAGTCTACAGACATGTAGTTTAGGAAGAGATAGACGAATATGAAAACCTCCTTATTTTTAAACAGCTAAACATAAACGAGCCACCGAATGTCACTGTATACTGTTTATTGTATCCAGCTGCACATATACTTCCGTGTAATTTGCTATTTTAACTGTTTCATTTCTGTTACGTCCAGACTAAGAAGCGTTAGCATTGAAGCTGCTGACCACACTTCAACGGGGAGAAAGGTGGCATCTGCAGTGGAGTTATGTGACTGTCCCCCGGGCTATGATGGTACCTCGTGTGAGGTGAGTACCACGCTGCAGCCTACATCAATTGTGCTAACACTGTGATAGTGGTAAGCAACCAGTGGCCCTGTGTTGGTAGAAAATAGTAAGACAGCTGTCCATTCCTGTTAGGAATTTGGTATAGCTTGTCGAGTTACCTTTATTTCTAGGTGGTGGTTCATTAGATTTGATAATATGTGAAATCTGTAGTTTTACACCTCTGTGGTGATTTCTAAGTTACGAAAAGACATTTCTCCTAATAAAAAGAAATTGAAAGCAATATTTGTATTCTTCAGCCAATTGATATTACAAATGCATGAAACTATCACAATTAGAAGGAAAATGCTAATTATCTGACCTCTGCATAACAAAGCCAGATCAAATTATCCAAGTTAGTGTGGTTGAGTTTTCCTTTTCGTTTTCCCAGGCCTTTGCCATTTGTCTTGGAGTCTTTGAGAATCGCCTGTGTGTTCTTGTGAGGATTGTTTCACTTTAGTTTGGTCCTGTTACAGATAATAACATTCACACATGCTCAGAAAATACCTACTTTCCGAAGAAATTCATTAGTTCACACAGAATGTGTTCATACAAGTGTACATATGATTAACTAGCTCATGTGGGCATAGCTTGAGGTAAATTGAAGCCAAAAAAAAATTCTTCAAAAGCTTTGCCTTTAAGGAAATAGTTTCAAACACCAAGATGCTCTGCTTCACAAAACTACAAACAGTATGCCATTTACACAGGCACTCTAGGCATTTGCTTGTCAACTCTCTTTTTCTTTAAAATTTTCCATGTTTATATGTGATATTTAGGGCGTAGAGTCTAGTTTCATGCCAAATGTGGTTGCTTGTTGCTGGAGCTACATAAACTAATGTAGAAGGAAGGCCTGAAGGAATTAATGGATATTCCTATCACTTCCAAAATGGTACAGACAGAAAAAAAAAAACTGGAGAAGAATATTGCCTGCCTTGGCTGAGAAATAATTTTGAAGTCTGAATATTTTCTGTCTGTTGAATTATTCGAAGAAAAAAGCTGGACGAAGTGTCATTGTGCTTCACACTTTTTTTTTTCCTTGTCCATGTCTCCTCTCAATTCAGATTTAAGTGTGATCTCTCAGAAAGCGTTTGGAAAGACCCTGATTGCAGATGTTTCAATATCTACTTTTCTTGTAGAAGCTGAAGGACTTGGGTAGAATTCTTACCTTGGTGTTGCTGAAATTCTCTGTCCAGCATTGTGCCCTTCATTGTTAAACCTTCTCTCCAATTCAAAACAGCTCCTGAAATTTTATGTATACTTAAGATGATATTCTGCAATAGAATGTATGTATATAGATAGCTGCAAATTTAAAAACTCTGTGCCCAGTAGTGGGCATGGACAGTCTTTGATTCCTGCCCTGGCTGAGTGCTAACCACTGACCTATTGAACCAAACCATATTGCAGTCCCTACCTGTGTGTTGATTTTCCTCCTAAGACTGAAGGCTGAGAAGATATGATAGACTTTTGCATGAGCACACTTTTCCTGTGTCTTCTCACTAAATTTCAGAGCATTTTTGACAGCTCAGAAAGGCCATTTGACAAAGTTGGCCCATCTTACAATAACAAAGATAGAGTTAAAAGTTTTAGTTTCCATGCCTTTATTCATTGAATTAATTTCTCATAAGGCTTTTGTAGCAGAGGTTCAGCATGTGATATGCATTGAACAATTGCGCTTGATAGAAAAAAAAATGGGGTTCTGAGTAGATGGTTGTGCTTTTTACTACAAGGACAAGTAAGAAAAAAAAAAACAGTGAATTTTTAGATTTCCAGACAAACTAGCAGTTGAGAAAGTGGATTTTATTACAATACCATATTTATTTCTTCTGAATACTTTTGGCCTTGTCCAACACTTCGCTTCTTCCAGTTTCAACCTAGCCGAGTTTCATTTTTATTGACTTTGTGTAGGTTTTCAGTTTCATTTTCTCTTCTTCATTTAATTTAATGTGTGCGTTTCTTGCATAATGATGTTGTGGTACCTGGCATAGAGGCTGCAGCACTAAAACCAATCATTATTCACTTATTTTCTTGCTGTGAATGTTTTGGCACTATCAATCTTCAGAAGAAATGAATCCCATTTAAAATATGTTGTCTCTTGTGAGATTGTTCCATTACACAAATTTGGAATTAATTTTCTACAAGATCCTAGTCAGAGAAAATTGTTATGCTTTTGCTAGTATAGCTGAGAAATGAACACAGAATTGCATGAGCATAGGTAAAGCAGATCAAATTTTAAATTTCAAATACCAATTGGACTCATTTGTGATAGTTTCTTTGCTCTACTCAAGTGAATCTTCTGGCCTTTATTTTCCGACATCTTCACATCTAATTGCTCTTTTCCACCAGATTTTTTTCCCTTTCTATCTATACTTTTACTTCCACTGTGGAAGAAGTTGTGTTTAACTTGCATTACCATGATGGTCAAGAACTTTCCTGACTTTTGAATGTTACATCATTTCTCTTGGTTTTTTTTCTCTTGATCCCAATATGTAATCTCTTATTTTAGTTCTGTTCTATGCCTTGCTGTTGATGTTCTATGTCTGAGCCCTTAGAATTAGTGACTTTTGGAGCCTTATCTTGTGCAATATCATGTATATCTGTGCAGGAGATAATTCTTTTCAGAATCACTTAAAGAGGAAAAAGATTTATAGATTCAAACAGAAACAGCTTAGGCAGTTACATCTCATGCCACAGGGGGGAAAAAAAAGGGTAATTTCCTTTAACCTGTTTTTCTTTTTTGGATTTTATAACTCTGAATTTTAATTTTTAGTTTTTATGGGGTTTGTTAGGAATGCATAAATGCATAACCAAGAATGAAAAGAAGGAAAAGTAAGCATAATGTCTCAGGTTTTGGAATGTTTTTTTAAAAGAATCATTTTAATTCATCTTCAAATTACTTTCACCTATTGAAGGAGCAAGACAAAAAGGGACATTGTCTTTATTTTTACAAAGCAGAATCTTCTTGTTACCTTTTTGGAGAGCATGTATGAAGGGGAAGGGACTTCATTAAATGATACTTCTAGTATTCTATCACTAGAAACTTTCTCTTTGTATTAGCCAGGTGCTTTTGAAGGTCAGCACTCTGCCATGCACTTTTTTATATTATGCAAAATCTGTGGATCACATGAGCAGTCTTAGTGAGGAAAGGTAGTTTGCAAAAACTATAAAGCCATTTGTGAGATATATAGTAAGGAAGACTGCTGCTTGACATCTTATTATGAAGAAATGGAATAGCTGAATTTTCGCTGATGAATCACAGTTGTACGATGTCACCTTTCCTGAGAAAAAACTGGCCATGCATTTAATATTGATCTGAATTTAACATTTAAAAAATAAAAAATCAGAGCACTTTCTTAAAGGGAAATGACTATACCTTATATTTAAGAAGCACAATTTGTAAAGAAAAGGATGGCTTTGTTTTCAGCCTTTGTTTAATTTCAGTGCAGCCTGTTGTTAGACTCCAAACAAGAAAGACTAAATGGTATTTTAATTGCTCTTTGAAGATGAACTTCTCAGAAAAGGTTTTTGTTGTTTTGGGCTTTTCTTTCCTCCTCTCTCCTTCAGTGTTTTGCCTTCTGGCTATTTTTTAATCTGTACTTCTTTCTTTGATGCTGTCATATTTCAGTTCTTCATTTCTCTGCTTTATTTTACCATTTCAGAAGAATGATTAAGTTAAGGCTTCTTCTAATCTCACACCTGCCAATAAGGCTAAGGTCAGTGCAAAGCCATAGGACTAGGAATAACAACTTTCTAGAGAAATGTTGGTATTTTTATTAATTTGATAAGTATGTTTTTGTGTGTGCAAGTATCAAATTCAACAATATTTTAAAAATTTCATTCCTTTCTCTGTTCAAGTGAGAGCTTAACTTTTTATCTGATTTATCTTGCAGTCTTGCTGGCCTCGACACAGGCGTGTGAATGGCACAATTTTTGGTGGAGTCTGTGCACCATGTAGATGCTTTGGTCATGCAGAATGGTGTGATGATATCACAGGAGAATGCCTGGTAAGGGTCACTACAGGAAACTTGATGGGCATGGCCAACATCAATTCAATATACCTGTGCAATTGAATTAACAACTTCTGAGACCTGAAATGCTCAAGGATAAAAAAGCCAGTGATTAACAGAAGAGATCTTTATGTTGAACTGTTGCTGAAATTAAGGATCCCCTCATACCAAGATATGGTAGCTTCTACAGTTAAACAAAAGGAATTTTTTATTCACATAGGATTTATATTTTGAAATAGAATCAATGGTATAAAGTATGGCATGCAGAAAGCAGCAGATATATAAGTATTCTTCCATGCAAGATTTATCTCCCCCTCCCATCTGTCTCCTGCAGTGTATTCAATTTATAGTACGTAGCAGGTAACTTTGTAATTCTGTTCTAGTATGACAAGAAGATATTGTTAATGGCTTCCTTCATCTAAATTCCTACTAAAACTTGAAGAAATGCTTAATGAATTGAACTCTAGAAAAATAACAAAAGCATATGATTTGGGCTAAACAACTTTTTTTTCTTGTAGGTCATGGAGATTTTGTGTAGTTACCTACTAATTCAGCAATTAAATCTGTGATATTATCCATAGCAAGCCTACCAGCACACCAATATTACCAGCCCGTTCAGTAGCCTTTTGGAGTGGGTGAATTATGCTGAATAGACTGTTCTGATCAACTCAAGGGCATTTTTAGTTTTATATTGTCTGACATGGCATGAAGCTTGAAACAACATGTCTCATTTCATTAGTCTTGCAGAAACACAATTTGAGCCAGTGCTAGTTTAGTGGGATATCATACCCTCATTTCCCTGCAGAATTTCAAGCAGATTCTGTATTGTGCATGTTTCTAAGTGTTCCCTTTTATTTCATTAAAAAAAAGCTGCTGGGAAAAATCCAAAAAGAAAATTCAGGCTTTTTTCAATGTAATTTGGCACTTAGAATTATCACTGTTCTTCCTGTTTTGCCCATACAAAATGTTTAATTGCATTGCAGTGCAAAACAAGATATCCTTAATGTGCGGACCAGTGAATTTTTCAAATTGCTTTTTCATGAATAGAAGCTTAAAATGATTCTCAGTTTAATTATACTATAAGCCTTAAAGAAGTACCTAGGATGAAAAATATGTATGACATGACAGTCATGTTTTGAATCCCTCACTTACATGCAGTGAAAATGTTTATCACTAGGGTAATACAGATTTTTGTTTCTCAAGAAAGATAAAATTTATTGCATTGATGACGGTAGCCTTCAGCTATGATGTCTATAACATCAGTGTGGGAGAAAATCAATTAACAGAAAATAAAGAGATTAGAGAATCCTGTTAAAGGCATATCATAACTATTGACTCTTTTGCTTAGGGGTGCATAGCCAGATGCAAGTTCTGAGGTTGCTTGCTTCTGTGTCTTCAAGTTTTAGCCCTTGCATAGGTTCCCTCTTTACTTTTGTCTGTAGCCCCAACCTGGAGATGAGAGAAGGCCATGTAGCTGCACACTGTAGTGCTTTTGCTCTTGCCAGCTGATGCGAGCTATTGACGGAGACAGTAGAGCTTGCCCCTCTGATATTTCAAGAGTGCTGGTGTAAGGAGAACACAGCACTGACAAGGAAGTGGAAAATAACCAGTTGAAAAAACGGTACTTTAATCTAGTTGTGTTATCAAGCATGCTGTATTTTATGTGTTCTGTCTGAGCTTATGCTCGATCATGCTGTAAAGAAGAGGCACACAGGGAGCTTAAAATCAGTTCTGGATTTTCTTGCAGCTTACCTTGAGAACACTGTAAGTGAAGTTAGACTGGTTAGTATCCATGCAGGCTATTAAATGCTGCTATTCAATTTGGATCATAAACCTTTTGAAGTGAAAGAGAGAGAAGTCTGAATGCTGAAAAAGAGAAATGTTTCACATCAAAGGCATTCTTTCTATTGAGGTTTACACAGCCTTTTGGCCTCATTATTATTCATGGTGTTTTTTCAGTAATACAACAGACAATTTAGGCACCTAATTTACTGATATGATACTTCTTTTTGCTCTTCCTTAGCTTTGAAACGTAGTTGAAAAGCAGCTGAAATATGTTTTTGACTCATGATAAAAGCTCAAATCATCTGCTTCGGCATAGGCCTGTATAAAGCTCATTTTAATGCATATCTTGCAGTAACCTGCAAAGCCCTTTGATCCCCACAGCAACCGTATAGAGAGCTGCATGATACATCATTCTCGTTACCGTTGTGATATGCATAACTACTTTGGTACATAGGGCAAGTTCTAACGTTCAGAAATACTCTTTTGTAGTGTTACACACACACATTTACAGTAGCTTTAGGAGGCTGGTTAAACCTAAACCTTGTGAAAAGCAAACACATTTCAAGGTGTTTCATTCATTGCAGGATACTGTGTTCCTGTTAGTAAGCCCAGAGAAAGCAGATCTTTCTCCCCTAAGATATGCTCAAATTGCTAAGTAGGCAGTCCCCAGTGGCTTCCATTTTGTATTTTATCCCTTTGTATGTAAAAGGCATATACCATGTAGAATTAGACAGTGTTCATCACAGGAGCGACAAAATGTCTTCACCCATCTTCATATACACAGTAACAAAATGATACATCCTAAGCTAAGTGCAGTATAGGCTATACAGGTGAAAATTGTGTAAAGCCTCTGCAACATCCTGATTGCATATGTAACACCAGGAAAGGGCATCATCCATGTAATCTTGACATTATGGTAGTTTGAAAATGCCAAGAGAGCGTATTCATGCTTCCAAACACGTAATACCATTGTCTGGTCTAGGTGGCTAGGGAATATACTAAAATAGTCACCCAGGCTTAACCTTTTGCTTTCTTTAACTAGCTTAAACTAGCAGCTTCCCTGGTTGTCTCTGTGACAGATATCCTGAGGAAGGGTAGCAGCATGCCAAAGGTACTATCTTGGTCTCCGTCATACTCCCTGATTAAAGCTTTATTTTTATCACTGACCTTCTATTCAGACTGTTTGTTTCCATATTCATATACACTCAGCTGCATATGCAGCTAAGCAGGAGTGGTTTTCAGTGTGAATTTAGAATTCCCTGATACTGGGCATAAAGATGTTTATTTGGTTCCTTCCAAGGGGAGAGAGCTGCCTTGGTGGGATATGGTGGAAAACACACTCCAGGATATTAGCAATAAAGTCTTTAGGCAACAAGGTCTGAGTGGTACCTAAAATTTTAGACAAAAATAAATTTCACAGTCTTACTTACTCAGAGGTTGTCTAAGTGAGGTTTAATGGTGATTGGAGATAAAAGAGGTCCAGAAAATTGGTGCATTCAAAGTAGTTTGAGATTCCGTACCTGGAATTTGAAAGCATAAAGATTTGGACATAAAATCATTCCTGGCCACAAAGTCTATGGATCAATGGAACAAGGCATTGATTTTACCAAAACCACTAGGTCAATATGTTGGAACAAACTATATTACCAAGGGAATAAAAAGAAAGTGTATGTAGTGTACTGAGCAGGTTAGGGACGATTGATCACACAGAAAAAATAATAAAATGTTCCTACTAACATGAAATTAAGACTTCACAGGCTTAAGCATGTTTTAAGGAAATAATCTCAGTATAATTAGACAATACTCAAACTAGATGATGTTCAAAACCATTACTGTGCATTTGGCAAGTTTCAAACTGAGATTCAACTAATTGATATCAAGAAAACACAAATTTTTCATTAGTTTTGATTATATCTTTAGAAGGGCTAATAGCTCATCTTCTTCAGTACTTAGTGTGATCTAACAATTTGGCGAATTTGTATAAAGTTTAATGCATCACTGAAGAGAACAGGCAAATTATGTCACATCTATGTGCTACATAATCCCTGTTCTTTGTCCTGCAAAATCCAGACTGGCTCAGGGAGAAAAGTATAGGGCCGCACAAGATCATTATTTCTCAGCTAAACTCTAACATATACACAGTGCAATGCATGCTCAGATTTTGCTACTATATGTGTGGGGTTATTTTTTTTGTTTTTAAATTTATTGATTCGTGCTGAGGAAGTAAGCAGATACAGAGATCTGGATTGAGGAGAATTAGACATAGTACGTGGAAATGACTGACATTAGAGTTTCAGAAAATAATTCATCAAAGAGAAGAAGTTCAGCCCTTTGCAACATGAATTGTTTTCCTACAAAATGGAAGGTCTGGGATTTTTTACCTAAAAAACCAGAAGCTGCAAATACCACTCTGTAAGAGATGTGTAGCTTTAAAATGGTGTGTTAGCTCTTCTCACTTTAATAACATCCTTGTCATATAAGCTGTTCATATTCTTCAAAAATATTAAGATATGTCTGAGGATATTTAAAGCTAAACTTAACACAAAAGAAGAATCTATTATTTTTCAGAAAAAGTACAAATAATTTGACATGATGCCTTTAAAAAGTTGAATTGCAAAGGATTTTTCTTTTGAAACACTTAAATTATTTTTGTCACATCTTCTTTTAAAAGCATGTCTTAATGTTCCCAGTTACTTTTTCAGTATGGCTGGTAGATTCTTTTTGAATGACAGCACTTGAAGTAACAATCAAATGGACTTAAATGACCTAGTAGAATTTAACCCAGCTGATGGTTCTAAAGCCATAATTTTATTTGACGAAGCATCTCAATTGTTGGTATTAGCTCACAATCTACCAAATATGTGAAAATATAGTATTGTGACTAATGCTTTCATTTCAAAGATGTGCTGATTGTATACACAAGCAATAAGAATGCACCCTTTAAAACAGCAAACAGCATTTCTGGAGACATGCTTTTGACTTCAGTGTGCTCATGACTGAAAAGGGTATTGTGCTTTTTCGGCTGCCCAAATGTATGGTACTGGCTATGCAGAGCACAATGCAAAAAGCTTTGTGCAAATCATTGCAATTCTGGAAAGCTGTGAAGAAGAAATTGGTGTTCCTTAGAATAGTGCCATTTTCTTTATCGAGTATACATTACATATTTCAGACATTAAGGCTGTTAAATATCAGTCAGTACCATATGCATGACTTATTAAAATGAGAAAACAAATCTAAAGGGTTCTTAAAAATATTTTAAATTAAATCGTAAGTTTGGAAATACACCTTTAAAAAAAACAAACCTCAAGAATTCTTAAGCAGCAGCTTGGGTGAAACAGATTCTAGATTTGATCTGACCCACTGTCTAAATCAGATCAGAAGACACCTCATTAAATAAAATCTCTCTCATGGATTTCATTTTGGCCTTTTCAAGTTGCCATATGCTTCTTCAGCCTATACTCAAGCACATCAAGATAGCTTGTAAGAGCCAAAAACATTTCTCCTGCTTTCTCCATTTTTTACACTGTGAAAGGGCTACAATTGGCTGTCTTGTGGCAAATAGCAGTGAAAGGAATAGCTTGGTTTGCTAACAATGTGGCAAAAAAAAAGGAAGGAGTTAAAGCCAGAAAACTAATTTGTCGAGACTATCATGGATCCTGCCAAATTATTTAGAATTTCTAAATCCTATATGGTGAGGAGGAAGACGAGTAGAAGGGGTAATTACTCTTTAAAACTTGGTTCTTATAAGTCATCATGTGAAGCCTATTCTCAGAGGACCAATTACCTTTCTGCCAAAAGATCATTTAATTTGAGATCAGGCAAAGGTTATATACGAAAATGCAGATCTAGTGCTGCCATTTTTGTGTTGGATGTTTCATGTTATCCTCAGATAAACTGTCTCTTGTATTATGAAAGCTGGTCATATAGAGGAACACAAACTATTGGATAGGGCCCCATATACAATATACTCATCGTTGTTTCTACTCATAGAATAGAGTCTGGATGCTATTCCAGCAAACAAGTCTTAAGTAAGTAATTCAGGCTTTGCTACTGTTCACAAATATATTTAGTATACTGCTAGCCATATACCTTGTAAAATGAGCTAATACATTTAGAAGTGAAATGTAATGATTAATTTTCACAGATTATATAGTCTGGGCTGTATTTCTGGGATCAACATCTGAAAACTGTCGCAAAATGTGGCCTGTTGCAAGATTGCAATACTAACCTGTTTTGTGCTGCTCTGAAGGCTGGTTTTCTTTAAGCAAGCTAAAACAATTGTGCAGCTGCTGTGTGGTGGAAAGGTAAAGTCTGCAATTAGATACTCTTTTTGGTTTAGATAGAGAAAAATTATCCAAAAGAACGCAAATACCTGACACGTATGAAGCACTGCTTGTGACAGCTAACCTTTAGAACTGTTTCTCAACAATCAGCAGAAAATTAGAATACATTGCAGACCTCTTACAATCCTGTTGAGAGGATGAGCTAGGTGAATGACCTTCAAGGACTTTCCATATGCAAGTTCTCTAATTGTGAAGTTGTACTTTCCATCTTCTGTTTAGGACTGCAAACACAACACAGGTGGTTCATATTGTGATAGATGTCTCCCTGGCTTCTATGGTGATCCTACTAAAGGGACAGCTGAAGACTGTCAGTTGTGTGCCTGCCCCCTAAGTGTACCTTCTAACAAGTAAGATGTATATTTATTGCATTTTTTCTCTTAGTAAATTGCATAACTTTTTAATTTATACTTTTGCATGTACACTTGAGATTTTTTTCTGGCTGCCTTACTTTCCTTTATTGAAATTGAACAAGCGAGTCCTTTTTTTAATGTTTAGCTTTCTTGAAAAATATAAGTACAAAAACAAACACAGAATATAAATGTTCTTGAACTGTGAAACTGTGGGAGTCCTGAACCCTACAAAGTTTTGCCCTGCATCAGAATTGTGCAATAGCTTCCTATTTTTAAAATGGACAAAATCAAAACTGAACATCCTCAAACTCTGTAGAACTCATTTTAAGGTTCAAACTCTCATGACTTTACAGTTCTAGACCAATTATTAAATTTGTTTCTGAGGAAAAAACAAGTTGTTAAAGATTTAATGTGTTACCTGAAGGCTGTTAAAATGCTCATTTTTCTTTCTTACTTAGCTGGCAGTGAGTTTGGTATGCTAGCGATAATATATGTGAACAATTCAGATTCCTTCACGCATCCTTCACACCAAAAATAAGGAAGTTTCTACCAAGATCATGTGACTGTACAGATGTAGTATGTGTCATGTTATTTCTGAATAGCCTAACAAGTGACTAATTTACATACAAATTTTAATTCCTGTAGTATTTAATTCCTAACATGACATGACAGAGCATCTGTAGGTCTCTAAGCTTAATACTAAGTTCCTGGTGCATAGAGAATATTGCCCATGTAATGAACCTCTGAGATATATTTTTATTAAGAAATTAGTTTTGTCTTTTATAGCAGTGTCTTATTTCTTTATGATGTTTATAATGATTCTCATCTCTGTTTTCACAGCACTTGGGTCTTTTTCTTTGCAATACCAGATAAGGTGAAGGAGAACTGTTCTATCCACTTTAGAAATGTGGTGGTGATGGTGTTGTTCTATAGTTAACTTAAGCTGATTTAACTGCTGCAACTGCTGCTCGTTCCCTCTCCTCTTTCCTAATGGCAGCAGTTTCCATAGGCAATCATTGAAGCCAATCATAAAACTGCCTTCCGAAGCACAACAGTGATAAGTGAATTGCCATATGTCAGAAAAGAACGCTTGGCCAAATTGGGAATCTAAAATTATCTAAGCTTGTTTTCTAGATCCTGGGCTATATTTTCCTCTTTGTGCATATATCTCCATATTTGTACTTACATGATGCAAATGAAAGCAATACCCATATTATAAATGCCATATGTAATGCACACTTGACTTCTTTGTCTTACCTCTTCTCATTAATGCATCACTGTTACAAAATGTTCTAACCTTCTTAGTCTTTAAGGAGTTTCAGGTAAGCTGATTTATTTTTTCCATAGAAATTATCAGACATACAACTATATAATTCTTTCTACCAAATGTAGATCTCTGGGATAATTACTGCTTTTCTCTTGAAATTGTGATAAATTTAATATCGTTAATGAAGACTCTGCTGGGAATGTTTTGTCACTGGAAATGGGAGATAGAAGATATGTCACTCAGCCTGGGAAGGTCACAAGTAAACTCATAGCATGTGAACTAGGAATTTGGGTTTGTCTCAGAATTTTAAAATTTTCTTGGAGAATTAAATAAAATCACAAAATTATTCCCAAGAGCTGTTTTCTATAACATACTTGTAAGCCTTTAGGAAGCCCCGTCTCCCAACGTAGACTTGTCACATATATAACATACTGTGTATTCATACTTGTCCCATGTCCTGACTGGTATTAATGTTGTTACCTTATGTAAAAAATGAAGAGTGATGATGAATCAAGAGGGACTAAGATTTTTTGAAACTTGTTTTGACAGATCAATACACACTGTTCATTAGTATTTATCACTAATGAGTAATGAGATTCTAAATAATCATGAAGATAAACTCTTCTTTTCTCACCCTGCTATGATATATTTCCTTTATAATACGCAAATGGCAATTTCTCAATATATTAATGTTTAGTGTTGAGATGTGGACGGACTATTAAGTCAGAAAAAGAATCAAAGGGTGCTAGGTTTGAGCATAACCCTTAAAACATGGAAATTCTGCTATTCATTATTATTGCTTAGTAATATTAAGTACTTAATTATTATCTTCAAAATTTATGCAGTTGAATTCAGAGCTCTTGATGAAACTGTGGTACAGTCAATCTTGTGCAATGCTGTAATGAGCTGTGATAGCATCTCCACAAAGTTTCCCATGTAGCTCTTAGAAAGAGTGAGGTGGGGACTGACAAGCAGGATCTTATTTGAAGTAAGTCAGGTTCTGCTGATTAGATTCAATGATAATGTGTGCCTCAGTTGAAAATTGCTTTCATTGCTATTTAAAAATAGAATGAACAATTATCGTTTCTTCAACTGGCTCCTCATGCATTAGTGAATCTATTCTTAACTGAAGGACATCGCAAAATAAAACAAACATAATCCTTACGGGAAAGAGGAAAATCCCAATACCTGTCTATGTTTACTGGACCTGACTTTCCCACATTTTTCTTACTGATCTCTTATGTCTGTGGCATAAGTTGCCCTATGACAGACAGGGTATTTATAAATGGAAATAATCTATAACAGAAACAGAGTAACTGAGGTCAGATCATAGGATGGATGACTCCTGAGAAGCTCTTCTGTCTTCCCTGTGCCTATTATTTTCCAGAAACTTTCATCATATATCCTCCTATAATTTATCCGAGGTCAGATTATGTCTATTTGTTATTATTGTTGCACGAAGTTTTACTTTGATTATGCCTTCCTTCTGATGTCTTTGTTAGAGCAATTATATACCTTCCTAACTTTTTCTAGGTAACAAAAGGTAAGTTTAGTGTCTTCTTTTCAGATAGGTGCTTTGTTTTTATGTTGTGGATAGTCACCCCATCACCCCACTATGCACCTGCTCCCATTCTTTTTTTTTTTTTTTCCTTTTCTATTTTTCTATTTGGTCAACCAGAATTGATTACTGTTATTTAGATGAGGCCTTATAAAGGTGCTTATATGTCTGTCTTTAATAATCATTCCAGAATTGTAGAAGAACAGGTTGCCTCTTCTGCATGCTGTCTTTTAGAGTGTCAAGAGATTTCCTCACAAAAATGTGTTAAGGGAGAAAGTTTGTGGAAAGCAAAATGCTAAACAGTGAAGGAGCATAGTTCAGAGTTAAACACGGACATCAGGAGGTGGAACTTGCAAATACCTACAGTACCCTTATTTATTAAAAAAAAAAAAAAAAAAGCTAAAAATAAGTAAAGCATAGCAAAGAGGTAAAGCTTTCTACTCCGCAAGCTATTCTTAAACTTCAGCATGCCTATCTGGCCTGTTGCTTGAGGTCATTGGCACTTGATTTACTCAAATGCACTGTCTGGGAAGCTGCACCAGATATTTCCCTTTTTGCCCCTCCCCTTTCTTGTTCACTGGGTTCCTTTCACAGCCAATTATACACAAAGTTAACTGAGCTTTCAAATCAGTTGTCCTTCAGAAAGATTTATACAGGGGCCACATTATGGCATAGATTGTTTTGCCAGGCCCTCAGGGGCACAAACAAACAGCTGTACATTCCTGCCTTTTTAATGGTATCCAGACCACTCGGTGGCAGGCTCAAGTCCCGTAATAACAGGCTATTGGGATGCTGCCATCCGTTACTCTAAATTCAGTGTCGCAGAAATAGCAGAGTCATTCCAAATTCAGTTTGCTGGAGTCAAACTTAAGCCCCATGTCCTAGACCAGAATCACTTTTCCTGGGCACTGTTTCGCAAATTAACGATCTCTGAAGTGGGAAGAGAGTTATGCTGCTAACCATCTTTTCTTTATGTTTCTTTCTTGTCCCTCTTCTTACCCAATATCAACAACACAGCTTTAGCCCAACATGCCATTTTGACCGAAGTCGTGGATTAATATGCGATGAATGCCCAGCTGGGTACATGGGACCACGCTGTGAAAGGTAAGCAAGCACCATGCTTTTAACCATGTGAGATCTGAAACAAAAGTACTGATCACATGGAACTATTCTACCTTTATATTACTTCCCTTTCTTGTCCCCATTGCTGTGTTGTGAGGCTCACTGAAGAAATGCCTGAGAATCTTTCCCTGGTACTGTGTCCATGCATTGGTATAGTTCTAGTGCTTGTTTTATTACTTCACGGTAAAGTGCAGAGCTTCCAAGTAGCATTTGCTGAGAAGTAAGAGTCTTTTTAAAAAATTATTCTTCTAGCTTTTCTGTCACTCTTCTGAGATTTTTATAATTATTTTGTCTCTTCTGTCATTTGAATATTTAGAGCATGGTGAATCAAATATGCAATGAATTACTGATGCCTCTTAGACAAGTCAATATGCAGTGAAAATACAGCTCTTCTAACAAGTTATTTGTTGATTTTGCTTATTTTGAAAAATAATATTTTACATTTTTGTTGCTTCTCATTTCCCATTGCAGTCTTTATTTAGCAAGTAGAACAAAATAGGTTTTAAAACAAAACCAATCATTCTTCTTTGTCAAATACACAGAAAAACTTGATATATATTTCCTACGTTTATTACTACCTATACAAAAGACAAATTAAAAAAATACGTCTAGTCTGTCTTTGGCTATGACAGGTTTGAGTGATATGTTGGTACTGAAAGAGAAAATTCTCTCCCCTTCTTATATCCTGTTATTCTGAGAGGATAACATGCCGGATTTACATGAAGCAGAAGGGTAGTGTGCGTGCTGGTGCTAAGCTCCTGGGAAGCCCCTTCCAGAGGAGGTGAGACTGCATAGGCAAGGGACATCAGCACTGTGTCTGCACGCCCTCAGTCCCTTGGGATTTCACGCGGATGGAACAGCTTTCAAGAGCAGTTAGCGTGCCAGGGGACCTCTGCTAGTTGTTTGGAGGTTGTGATGAATCAGCGTTGGCTGTGGCTCCATGATCCCAGTCTCCTGTGACCCTGCAAATGATACCTTTTTAAGAGGGGCTGGGGGAGCCAGATAACTAACACCTGGCTAGACAATTGTGGGGCATGAAAACATGGCACTTCTGTTTCTTAGTAGGCTTTTGCTATTTGGCACTTCCATGAGCTGCTTGCAACATTTTCCAACGTAAACCCTGAAAAAAAGGTAAGGGTTCTGAATGAAGACTTACAATACTCAGACTGTTTTTTTATGAACCAAAAGGAAGAGCCAACCAGAAAATCTGGAACCTAACCATACGCTGTGAATCACCCTCTAGTCCTGTCTTTCCAATTCACATTTACAACTACTTCCTTTTAAATCCCCTGTTGTGCTGTATCTGTCTTAAAGTGAGAGCGCAGGCTGTCACCTGCTTCCACCCATCATCACTGAGTCTGCTCCTGCTGTGTGCTATTTCTGCCTGTCTTTTCCTGTCTGTCTGGGAAGTCATCACCTTCTTTCAGCTAGTGGGCTGTGAAGTTAATGACAGCAGAAATAAATCACATCAAGAGCACTTTGGTGGCAGTTCGTCAATGCAGGGTCATTGACAGCTTCCATTAGCAACAAGTGCTATTTCTGAGTGGAGCACAGGCTGTAGATGCAATAGGACAGAATCTGAATAAGTGGCAGGCTTGGATTTTAGCCTGATTTCCTAAGGAAATGAGGCTAGTGTGATCTTTTTGTGCACGTCTGGCTGCCTGCCTGCAAAGACATTTGAACTTGTAGGTCAATTTCAACCAAATTCGACAGAAGAGTAGAAGGTCTCAAAGATAATAATTGTTCCTGAAGGTTTTGTGAAAAGAAGTGGCTGAATAGAGGTTAATAAATCAGAACATGTCATAGCTAAGGGCGAGAATACTGTGTGAACTCACACCTGATTAAACAGCAGAGAATACAGAGAGAAAGAGAGAATGAGCGAGATTATTAAATGTTCTGCCCATAAGAAAACTTTCACAGGGCAAGGAAAAAGCACTGCTGTAGCCTGAGGGATTACTCCCTGCTGAATAGCAACATCCTGCAGCAAATAATCAGCCCTTAGCCTTGTAACCATGAGGTATAAATCCACTGGAAATTAGGCCATTAATTCCAATGCTCATAGAACTATTTGCTTTTAATTGTAACAAGTTGCTTGGAAATGCCCACAGCTGTCAATAATAATGAACAGGAGAAAGCATGTTGCCTTTTGCTATTAATAGTGATTATATAATTGCTAAAAGGAGTTTACGTGAAATTCTCTTTCATTTTCGCAACTGCAAAGTGACAAGTGATCTGAGCCACATGATTCATTAGCTGAACAGTCCTAGATTATCATGACATACCAAGTATCATGAAGTAAGCATACACAGTACTGTGCTTATTTAGCCTCCAATATCATCTTCTGCCCCCTAGGGAGATAAGATAGGTAGATAGATACATATATATACACACACACACACACATATCTGAGTTGTAAAATGTAAAAAAAATTTGCTACTTCTCTCACTTGAACTCTTCAGAAAAATGTTGCCAAAATTACTTAGTGCTCTTAGGGGTCCAGCTCATAACACCATCAAAATAGTTGCATATATAATCTGTGTTGGGATTTACCATGTTACCATCTATCTATAATGGTAGAGAAAGCCCAGCTTCCTTGTTTAATCTTTTTCCCCAGAAAATTAGACTTGGGTTTCTCATTTGCTCACTGCTCACTTTCCCAAGGGGTATAAGGTAGGACAGACACTCTCCTAACTCCATGGAGAGGGTGTATGAGAGTGTCAAAAAGCTGTCCTTGGGGCCCTGCACATTTACACCATGATCGTATGCATTTTCCAACGACACAGTCTTGATACAGACAAGAGCACACAGTTTTAGGGAAAAGAAGCAAAATGGGTGAGAGCCTAGCTTCTCCTGTGGCACTCCTTCATTTATGAATGTGGTTCCAGTGACCTAGAAGTGAGTCGCTTGGCTTCACCCTGCTGCTCCTTCTAGCTAATATAATTCTTCCACTAGTGGCAGAAGTACAAGTCTCTGTTGCAGTGCTGATGGGAAAAGGGTCAAACATTCAGGAGTTTTGATACAAGTGTGTTATGCAGGATTGTTTACAGCTTGCAAAGGTAGGCACTCTGAAGTTAGAAAATGCAAGATGTATAGTTGGTCATACAACAATAGCATCTGTGTTGTGCACCTGAGTTAAGATTTTTCACTGCCTGTTCACAAGCCGTTTCCCCACAGGGCTTTCACCTGCTTTTGTACACAGGTTGAATGCACATTAGTTTCAAAGCGACTGTAAAAATATTTCCACATTTTAAAGTGTTTGGATTTGCAGCCCAAATTAACTCTGTCTCAAGGTTGGTTTGTTTGGTTTTTTTCCAGTAAATATAAAGAAATGTATAAAGTAGGCATGTGTTTGTGTGCATATATGTGTATATACACAGCACCATACAGGCTGCTATGAAGAAAATTAACTCCATCCCAGCCAGACCCAGCAGACATACATACGCATGTATTGATATAGTAGCCCTGTATTTGGCACCAGTTATGCCAAATAAAAACAAAGTGTCAGTCACAGACACACCTGCATTTGGGGGGAAAGCCGAACATAGAGGAAGAAAGATAAATACAGAAACAATCTTTCTTCACTGCTTTTACTCCTATTTTTATTTCTTTTTTAATCTCAGAGAGGTCCCGTTGTACTTAGCAGTCATTTATTTAGACATGTATTTTGTGTAATACGTAAATGTAATTTTCCATGCCACCAGCTTTTCTGGTTGGCTCTTCCTCTTGGTTCATTCCTACTTTTCCTCACCCTAGTCTGAGTATTGTAAGTAGCTGAAGAAGAAATGTCCTTAAGGGAATACAGATGGAATTAGTGAAAGCAGATTTTTTTTAATCTTCCCCTGCAAATTCAGGAGAAGCGGGAGAAAAAGTGGAAGAATTTACACATAAATACAGGCACACAGTTTTCTTTTAAGATTAACTGGTTTACGCCTACTTTCAGGATGATCTTGAATCTGAATTTGAGGTTATGTATGTATATAAGTAGAACACAGCTATGCGATGGTAGTGGGTTTTGCTGATTTTGATTAGCAATGTCTAAACTGATAAGAATACAAAGAGTTACCAAGATCTCCTGCTATTAATAGAAGGAAATGATTAGCAGTGCATTTCTCCCAAAGCCCTGGAGTTTTTTTTCTGCAAATTGCTTGGTAAGTTTCTGTGAATGCTATCAGATACAGAATGAAGCTCTAAATGAAAGTGAAAGAGCAAAATGAATACACATTAAGTGAAGTCAAATAGATTAGTAGTACCAAATGATATAGAGTTATGAAAAATACGCCAGTAATAAGTGAGAAAGACCTTCGGAAAGTGTGGGTGAACTTCAGACATCATCTGTTTTACGCAAAATAAGATAACTGCATAAATTATCCAGTTATTTTTTGGCTTTGATAAAACATGGCTATTAATTGTTACATATTAAGAGACATTCCTGGCCTTTGTAACTGAGACATCATCGCTGAAAAAAAGCCAATTTGTTTTGGCAAAAGTAAGCTAAAAATCAGTCTTTTGTAATCGCTGAGATATCCTCCATCCAAGGAAAAAATATCCATTTCTTTGCAGGAAATACAGGGAGGTGCAATATGTCGCTACATTCATGACAGGTTCTGAAAATAGAATGCCTGAATTATTCTAATGACAAGATTTTGAAGTATTGTTGCTATGAGGAGGTAATTGTGAGAGATGCCTATGCTAAAGGAGTAAAGCACAGTGGGCTGGATTGTGAAAATTTTACTCATGTTCTTGAGTGCTTACAGACACCCAAACCACTGGACTATTTATACATGTTATTCATCTACGGTCTGCATCATGGGTATTTTTAGAGAATGGAAAAAATCCTAGTTTGTGTAATATCTTACTACCAAGAACTGTTTGATTAGATCCAACTATAATTTCCTCCCTAGTCTCAGTTATCCATTTTTATAATCTTTGCTAATGATACTGAATAATACATAACTAATGTTTAGACAGCTTTGTTTAGGATCCAGGTGGAAGCTTCATTAGATATTCTGGATGCAAGGAAAAGGATGAACTTGGTGAGCATAAAGGGACAAGAGTGAAAGCATAGTGAAGCTTTGCATTCCCGTATTAGGGTGGCATGCAAAATCCTTGCCCAACCGTACCATCCAGTACCATTACAAAGCAGAGAGAATATCTGCGTACATTAGAACTGCATTCAAACTGACTTCAAAATAGGAGGAAACATTGATTTATGCAATGTGTTTTATGTACTTTCTGTTTTCTTTACACTAATTGGAGTTCATCTGAGATACACATGAATAACTTCATTAGCTGGAACTGGGCAATTTTTCTTCTTTTTCTTCACTATCTACAAGTTGCTCTTACTGTGAAGTGTGAGCAAATGTAATGGAAAGGGAAAGCAGACCAGAATATAAATAGGAAATAGGCTGCGAGATGAGTAGAAATTTGCTTTAGATACACAGTCATGTTAGGTCAGATTCACTAACCGGTTTTACATGGTACTTACAGGAAATTGCTGGTGGGCAAGGTGGAAAAAAAGGTGATATTTTTAAATATCTCTGCTAAAATATGAAAGATGTAGTACACATCAACATAGTTCCTGTGATAATGAGCAATCTTTTTGTTACCTGTCTATACACAGAGATTAGCAATCCATTCATTAAACAAATCTGACCATGCAGTAGATCGGGGAAGGCTAAGTCAGGGGAGGATCTTGTTAGGTAAACAAGTTTATGTCTCTATTGCTTTCTAAACCTGTTTTTCTAAACTAAACAAGTTTTTAAGGTAGAGGGAAAAAATCATCAGGCTTGCTGGTAAATGAGTACAGAACATTTAGACATGATATGCTGAGATACAGAGCCTATCTAACATGGACCTGAATTCCTCTAGTGTGCCAAAAGACAGATTTCTTACTATGCTTTGTCTCGTCTTCAGTGCCAGCGACAAGATTTTTCTCCCACTGAAATCTAATTACTGGCAGAACTGGCAGGATTTCAACTGGTACTGTATCTACAGTGCTGTTAAAAAGGAGAAGGAGGGAGAGAGAAAAAAGACACTTAAGAAATGCTTGAAAGAAGATCAAATTATTTTTGGTTATTAGTGAGGCAACAAAATTAAATATTTCTAGTAAGAGGATTATTTAAGGGTCCTGACTGGTGATGTCTTTTACCTTAGGTGTGCAGAAGGCTATTTTGGACAACCTCTAATACCAGGAGGATCGTGCCAGCCGTGCCAGTGTAATGACAATCTTGACTTCTCCATTCCTGGCAGCTGTGACAGCTTGTCTGGTGCTTGCCTGAGATGTAAGCCAGGTACAACAGGCCAATATTGTGAGAGGTGTGCTGATGGATATTTTGGCGATGCTCTTGATGCAAGGAACTGTCAACGTAAGTCATGAACTTTTACTGCTCCTGACAGCATTGAACTATCCTATAACTGTGTTCCTGAGAGGAAAACTGTGACTCTGTATGTGTGAGCAAGAGAATGATACGATGTACTTACACCTCTAATAATAATAGTGTTTTACTTGCATCTGCATGTGGAAAGGGAAGCTGCAAAGTAAACAGAAAGAAGAACCTATTAAAAAACTTCCTGCTGTAGTTGAAGCAGTAATGAAGCAGACATGGAAAAAACCTGGGAGAGCGGAGCATTGCATGGATGCAAAAGGTTATACTAAATGTCAGATCTACAAAAATAAATACAAATAAATGAAAACAATTCACTAAAAACACTATAAGCCATCCAAGGAAATCCCATTAACTAGTGAGATTGGTGCTGAAAGGAGGGAATGATATTTCAGTTACTGTAGGGTCCAACTCTGGCAGCACTTGTGACCTCCTTCCCACCTACGTGACCTCAGTAAGAGCTGGGAGCTGCTGCCTCTTACAGGGCAAGATTCTCTTGCCCTCCTGCAAAGCAGAGTCTGAAATCTCCTGACAAATTTTCTAAGGTGCCCTGGAGGAAGCTGGCAACAAACTACCACTTCTCAGCTGAGTGGTGGCATGTTGTTTAAGTATCAGCCCCAGCTCATACTTCCCCATAGTGACTGCAAAAAATTGTTGAGAGCAGATGGAAGATTTGGTAGGAACAGGAGCTTTTGCTTCTGTAGGAGGCAGTGGTGCTCTCTGAGCCATTGCTGGCGCAATTTGGAACACAGCTATTAGGCAGAACAAGTGCTTTTAACTTAAAAAGATTCTTCATATACTCTTCCACCTCATTCTGAGGATGGAATACAACAGGTTCTAAACTGTCCTGAAAGAGCAAAGCATTTCATTTCATTGTCACAGGATTTAATCCTTTTTGATTCATTGGAATAAACTCAGAGCAACTGCATTGACTGCAAAGGTGTTATATCAGGATAAAACTATGTAGGTAAAAGAGCTGGGCTATTGTCAATGTTTCAAGCACAGAAGTCCGACCCACTGTCATCCATTTCCAGGATTTACTCTATTAGTGGCTTGCAGTTTGGCAGTGAGAATGCTAAGTTCTGTTGGACCACCTAAGACCGCATGGGAGCCAGTGAGATGCAGAACATCACCAGGTTTCTCAGCTAAGGCTAATAAACACTGATATACTTAAAGTCACAGATAGCCGTGAAGACGTATACCTGTGTAAATGCTTTCTATACCTACTTTATACAGTGCTGGATAAAAGTTGGACAATCACATATATTCTCTGCATGAGTTAACTGTTCATGATGAATGATGTCATATAAGTTAGGGTGTTAAGTGTGTAATGTGATTTAAAAGAAAGTGTATTTCAAAAGTCTTAGCTTCCAGTAGCTTGTCACCATTCCTGAGGCATCGATAGGACTGATGCTTTGAACATTTTTACAGTAGTGGCAGCTGCATAAGAAAGAGATGTAATATGAGGAGAGTTCAGAAAACACACAATTAAAAAAATATTAAAAATAAATACATATTTAATGTAGAATTACAAGCTTCCTTTTGTTGTTAGTATCACTGACAAGGAGAGCCCCCTGATGTATTCATAGCCTTGTGCTCACAGTTACCTTGTATTCATCTACTCTCCATCTTTCATGTGGGTTTTCTTTTTGCATATAATTTTTTATTTCCTTTGCAGACTTCCATGAAGTTTGCCCTGCAGCTACAATATCAGAGGGACTGTGCCTTTACTTTGTTGTTTTCAATTTCGTTCCTTATTAAAAAGCCAAATCCAAGAGTATTGCAAAGCATGAATTTTGCTTTCAAATTATTGTTTGACATGTTTCTTGCTCTCTCTCAGTACAGTGCTGTTGTCGTTCACATTAACCATTTCAAATGACTGTACAACTTTATATCAGTATAGCGTCTCTGAATTTCGTGGTGTATCTGTACAAAATCATAAATCTAAGAACAATGAGCAAATGTCCTAGGCTTATTTGATTTGATTCTAGCAGGTTGGTTTTTGGTGTGAAACAGCACAGTGTGCTGAAGCAAATACCTGGAGGTTGTACTGATGGTAATAGAACTAAGTGACACGAGATGAATTAAAGCAAATATTCAAGTGTGCCTGTGTGACAGTGCATAGGTACTACTGTTGGAGGAGAATAAATGTGTAGGTTGATTATAAATACACAGTCATAAATATTTATATAAATCTAGAGAGAATGAAGGGTCTTGACCAGTGTCATTTTGGGAGACAGGAAGACAAATTTCTCTGACAGACTGTGTTGTATTATAGAACCATTTGGAGGTTTGGACAATAGTTAATTTTCCCACTAGAGATGAATGAATGGGAAGGCTTTAGGTGAGATAAATGCAATTTATTAGATCGAGTAACAGTTCATTAGATGAATAGCCCTGACTGTATGTTTCTTCAGTATGTACATACTGCCAGAGCCAAGAAAAACAAAGTCTTGACTTCCAAATTCTGCCTTACCACTGCATTCCACTCAGTCATCTGTGGCTCAGTTAAGAATACATGGTATGCTGTTTGCGGTAATATAAAATATAAATAGGACAAACTCATCTGTTTAAAATCAGTGTAAATTTTCTTTTTGATTCTTGTGGTGTCATATGCCTGATAAGCAAAACAATTCAAATAAGACTGACTTTGTTTTTTGAGGTCTGTATAAAAAGTTTGGTGAAATACTGTTAATTTGCATTGAGAATTTTGGTTTGTTGAGTCTGAGCTTTTGCATCATCTTTCACTACTGACCATTTTAATTAGAAAGATAGTCAAAACATGTGACTATGACAGTCATCGCTGTGTTCAGTTCAGAGTGTCGGCAGTTTTAAAACATGAATTTTATGGTAAAGAAGAGGGTTGTATACAGGATGAAAGAGGTAAATTATGGATGCAGTTGAAAAATGAGAGTAAAAGGAAAAGAGAAGCAATGTTAATTGCAGCAGAAGTGTTTTTAAATGTTTGCATTTTTAAAATACATTGCAGAACAGAAAGAGATCAAAAGCTCTGAAGGTGTTACCAGACTGATATGAGAGCCCAGCATATTTTTGTTACTTGTTCCAGAACATGAGACATCTTTGCAAACATTTGAGGAATAATGCCATGAATAGACTGGCAAGCCATAAAGTCACTTTGATTTAAAAGAAACAACTTTTGCAGAATACCTCAGAAGTGGGGAGAAAAACAAAAAAATCCTTTCAATTTACAATTGGAAATTGTAAATTAGCAAGTCCAATAAAGTAATGAGGAAGCTTTTGTTGTAATAGTCTATATATAGAAAAAATATAACTGCTTTTTCTCAAATGGCACCTTGTGACATGCAAGTATGTGACCGCCATGTAGTGACTGTTGGAACTCTTAAGTGTTTCTTAAAATGAAGTTGTCAGGTTGAGGAAAAAAACCCCAACACACGTGGTCAGGGCACTGCAGGAAGGCAAAATGGGGACTGGAGCCCAGGTTTACAGAGTAGATTGATAAGCAGTATAGAGATGTGTTTTCATTCCGTTCTGGGGGGAAAAAAAGGCATGTGCAGGAACCAGCTCATGCTGATGGAATTGGTGACTCTGTGGTTATAGTCCCTGTGACACCAGTCACATCCCTCTTCTCTACTGTGAGTGCTAGAGGGATTTTTATCCTAATCTCTGCATGCCAAACGAATTGTGGTTGAAGAACATAAAGGGTGATAGAAAGCTTCCCCAAAATTTCTCTTCTAAAATAGAAGAATTTAGACACCAGAAGCATTGTTATTTTCCTCAAGTTCCTTTTCGTTGCCATTTTAAATCCTTAAGAGAGTGTTGTGATGGGTTAGGCTGGTCAACTGGCTTACGTGTCCTCTGGGAACTGTGATGCTGTTGCTGAGACAGAGGTCCCAGAGAGTCACGGTAGCAGATAATCCCTGGTCTGTCTTTCAGCTCTACTCCAGGGGTGCTGCCTGTGAGGAGGAGCTCTTGGGGGGCTGAGGAGGTGTCTGCCCCTGTAGCGGGGTCCCTGGAGGTAACCTTGTTTTGGATCCTCAGCCCACCAACGTTTCAGCCTAGTACCTTAACATGGACTGGACTCCAGGGCAGCAGGACCAGCATGTGGAGCAGTAACACTCCCACCTGCCATGCCTACATCCCATACACACCCTTGTAAGGGTCTGTACCCCCTTTTTTTCTTTAATTTTTTCTCTCTCATCTCAGTGCTGCCCTGTCCGTTCCCAGGTTTCAGGGTACATACTCAGTAATATGCTAAACATCCTGGTTTGATCTAAGAAGAGCATATAAAACAAGCTGTTTATGAACTTGAGGCAAAATTTCTCACTGCAATAATTTGGAGCAAAATTCCACATTAATATGGGTAGGTTGATGTGTATTGTCACTGTATGGGAGTGCCATCTTCTTGCTTTACTCAGGCCTGCCTTCCTGGATTTCTTAGGATGGCAAAAGCTGCGCTGTAAACATTTGGCTATTAAATTTAGCTTCAGAAAACATATTAACAGCTCCTTCTTCTTCTTCTGCAGCCTGTCACTGTCACATCAATGGCTCCTTCTCAGAGATCTGTGACTCTCGGACGGGCCAGTGCGAGTGTAAAGCCAATGTGATCGGCCGCCGGTGCGACGTCTGCAAGGTGAGTGACAAGAAACGGTGTTTCCTTCCAGCTTTCTTCCCTGTCTGTCTTAGCTAAATACTGTTTGGTTTTGGATAGTTTTTCTTTTTAGTTCATTTTTCATTTAAAGAACATATATGGGTTGTTCTTATGTACAGAAAGGTAAAATGACTGTTTTCTAAATGTTTTCTAAAGGTTTTCTAGAACAAAACACAGAACATTGCATTTGCATGCAATTAATATATTTTAAGCCTCACTGTACATATAAGTACATTTTTATATATGGTATATACACTTTATATTCTGAATATTTGATATAAATAAAGTCATTAAAAATATTGCAACTCTGGGGGATAATCCCTCTATGAAGAAAGTTGCAAAATGTCTAATAGCATCTTATTTTCAAAAAAAGCAGGATGCTAGTTTACTTCTGCTGTGAATGTTCTGCTTTTATGTGTTTTTTTTTTTTTTTCTTAGGGATTCTTCTTCTATGCCCAAATAATATACTCTTTTTTGGTAAAAGTGTCTTTTGCCTTGACATTGTTTTGCTATCTCATAAATCACTGCAAAAAACAGTGTTTCATAAACTTTCTCATAGTTATCTTCAGGGTGCTTAGGAATATGTTATAGCTGGCTGCACATTTCTCTAGCTCAGCATAAGGACTCATGGGTTACGCCTGTGTCCTCAGAACAACTCCACATGTATGTAATTTAAAGCACATAAATAATTCTGCAGAAATCACAAGGATCATTTTCACCCTTTAAAGCGGTGTAATTTCTGAAATGGTTTGCTCACACTCTATTTTCAACAGTATTTAAAGAGTCCGTTCAAAGAAAAATCATTGGTATCAATGGAATTCGCACAGATTGCGTAACGTACACATCAACTATCTCAAGCTAGTTAATACAATATCGGCAGTTGATTGGAATTAATATTTGTTTACTTTTGTGTTTACTACTATCTTTATTCCTGTACTCTTTTATGTGGTGTAGTTTCATTATCTTCACTTTCTAACAGTGTTCACTTTTCATTCTCAAAGCCCAGCTACTTCTGGGCCTCAGAAAAGCTGTTTTGTATACCCTGTGGCTGCAATGCTTTAGGATCCATGTCACTGCAATGTGATATGTCAGGAAGATGTATCTGCAAATCGGGATTCATGGGCAGACACTGTGAAATCAGCAGACAGGTGCCTAAATTGAAAGAGAATGCAGGAAGCAGCCAGCAGATCCGAGTCCCCGCGCGGAGATGGGGCACGGGCAGTGCCAGTGGGTGCCCACGGGGTGCTTACCGGCCTGCTACTCTGGTAATCAAAACTGTGTGCATTGCATGGGCTGAAATCTTATATTCGCTTGTGTTTGGAGCTCCTGCGGGTGCTTTTTTTGTCGTTGTTTGTTGGTTTTGGTTTGGTTTGGTTTGGTTGGTTTTTTTAAATAGATGTGCTACAATATATGAAACTATCAACAAACAGACATGCTCAGAAGACAGGCAACCTTTTAGGATACTTCCCCACTCCTAGGGCTTCTCATATTGCAAATGACAATATAGGCCAGAAATCAAATACCAGAGTAAGTCCAAAAGCATCAACAGCAGTATGTACAAAATGTATGGGTGATGTACATACATCAGTGGAATCAGTGGG
>NW_009632695.1:2935-22998 GCF_000690535.1 Cariama cristata | reverse complement strand
TCAGCAGGATAAGACTTTCTCTTAGGCTAAGTGTTAAGATCTAATCTTAAAATATCCAACATAACTGGTCCTAAAAGTTCTCATTAGTGAATATGGCCAGTTATCTGAGCCATTTTTAACAGAGTGCAGTGCCCGTTTGTTGAATGTCATGCCCAAAATGACAGAAGTGTTCATTGTTTATCATATAGCAACAGAGCAACTTATTTCCTAAAATGAAGTAATTATGATACAACTGCTTCTAACAGAGCAGTGGTTTAGGAATATTGTTTTTTCTCCCTGCAACTCAAAACCTCCACTCTTATCACACTCTGTTTGAAAAATACCTGGCAGCGTTTTTCATCCTCAGCCCGACCCCAGGACCCATGCCATATTTGCTCATATGGATTCCCTTGGAGAATATGAGCTTCTACCCATTTTACATGTATTACATAACTGTGTTGCCCACTCAAACCCTCAACCTACACTGATGCAGGGACATAATATAATAACATATTCAGAAAATTCATCATATTTCCTCATTGTCTTCCAGGATCTTAGCTCTTGTTCAGTAAATGTGATTCTTAGAATTTCTGTGTGTAAAGAAGCTTTGCTGAGGGCTTAACTTGTGGGTTCATCTGGGGGGTTTGCATGACTGATCAAAATGTCTTTGTGCAGAGCTCATCACAGACTACAACCCAGCATGCTAGTGATCTTTTCTTCCTTCACGCAGTGTGGCGTGCTAGTATCAGACTTTTTCTGGCTTTCACCCTTATAAACAGAATTTATTAGATCCTATCAAACTTTTTGTTGAGAACTAAGGTACATGCTGTGCACTGGTTACTTCACTGCATTAATCTGAATGTCTGTCCTGAGATTTTTTTCCGTATTCACAATTCTGTGTGTTTCTTCCTGTAGAAAAGAAATCTTTAGAGATAGTCAGTATGTATAATTGAACCTTGGAGTTTAATTATATGAGTTTAGTATTTCTTTCTCTCTGATACACCATATTTTGTCATGCAGAAGTATGTAATTGGCAAAACATTTCAATATAGAATTTGGAAATGAAAATCAGTGTAATTCTTTATTATATGTATAATAAAGCATTTGCTTAAGTTCATATGATTCTTCAGGTCAAATTCTGACCACAGATGTGGTCCTGTATTCTGACACCTATCAGGAGATTCTCTGTGGGAATATGGAACTTTGATACTAACCTCAGAGATCAGATTTCAGGACTTTTACATGGAAATCTGCTGAAGTCTCTGGGAATTCACCTACACAAGAGGTTAGGGGTTCCACTGTGGAACAAATACATGTAAAATGTAAGTCAGTGCAGCTCCACTGACTTGTAAAATCTGTACTGATGTATAGTAGGTAAAAATCTAACACCATATGCCTGCATCACATAGTAATACATCATAAAAGTAAATATTTTCCACTTTGTTCCATTTATATTCATTAGCAGTGATCTTTTTAATACCTCATTTTTAACATTTTGCTTTCCTAGAGAAGTCTCTGATAGATTTTTACTATTAAATGTAATAGCAATTTCAAGTGAAGTTAGTAATATGATTTGGATTTCAATATTTTCTGAAAATAATCATACCTGAAAAAAAGGTAGAAAAGTACTCCCATTTTAAGTCACTCAAGCTCAAGACTGAGTTCAGAATTTGAATATCAGGTACGGTTTGCTCCTAGGAGCCTCTGTTAGCTGGTGCGGTGAAACCCATGGGGTCTGTTGGTTAAAAGCCTCATGCAGAACTCCGTATTACATATACAAATGAGCATGTGCCTTCCCTACTTTACAAGTACACTTTTTGCACTCCACTAATGGAGTTTTTAAACTTCTACTAAGGAGGAAATTTATTACTATAGTTGGTAACATCTATTCTGGTTCTGTAGGAGCCTTGCAGTACTCAATGCAAAAAAGAAAGCGAAGAATGAAAATAGAAGAGAAACAGAGACTTATTGATTACTTCTATCTTAGTCTTAAACCTAACCCAAAGACAGAGTCTTTGTCTTAAAAATAGATAATTCCCATTATTTGCTTGTAATGTACTAGTGTATACATTACATCTATGTACTTCTAAAGTTATTTCTAAATATCATTCGAAAGAAGTGCCGTTGAGTTACAGAATACTGTATACAGACATTGCCCCTGGTCAGAGAAGATAAAATCTAGTTGTTCAGAGACTTTCCAGTTGAATCAATCTCTATTCATAGCTAAGAATTTGAATTCACTCTCTTGGCAACAAACTCTGACATAATCTTACAACCCAGACACAGGATATGTATATGGCACTGACATACATTCCATTTCTTGTGGGAATTGTACTTATGGAAACACAACCTCATAGGAAATGCATTACATTGCAGAATATTCTTTATAGCATCAGGTAACATTCTGAAATCTTTTTTCTTTTTCAGCTATGTAGGGTATTTAGTGCCCTTGCCCCAGTGTTTGACCGCTACAGTCCAATCTGTTAAGAGTAGTATTTCAGTGATGAAGAGGAAAGAACCACCCTGATCTCCCTACACTCTCAGCTTTTCCTCTTTTCTCGTGGTAATTGTTCCATGTACTAACTGCTCTTCCTCTCTCTGTGGCAGCCTGGAACATTTGGCTTACAGTCTTCAAGGGGATGTGTGCCCTGCAACTGCAACTCCTTTGGTTCCAAGTCCTTCGACTGCGAGGGAGATGGACAGTGCTATTGCCAGCCCGGAGTGACGGGAAAGAAGTGTGACCGCTGTGCTCATGGATTTTACAACTTTGAAGAAGGAGGCTGTACTCGTATGTAAATTCTTTGCAGCCAATTGCAGATCGATTGATTTGTTTGTTTGTTTGTTTATTACTAAGATTCTAGTTTGACTAGTTTTGGATTGCTTGACAAATTTTCGTGACAGGTAGGTATTTTCATAGGCAGCCTTGTAAACAGGTCAGTGGGCAAGAACAAAAGGCCTAAGCAATTCCTGGTATTTTAAGGTCAGTTTATGGCTAATCTACCACGATTAGAAGGAAAAGGAATGTCCTTTCCTTCAAGTACTTTTTGCCAAAGAAGTTTCTATGAAGTTTCTATAATTTAGTTACCATAAGAGTATCATAGAAGACTGATTAAGGTGCTTGCCAAATCACATCAACTTGAAGGGATGTGAATGGGAAAAAAAGAAAAAAAAAATTTCTTTGCTTCTAGTTTTGTCCCGAACCTTTTCACTGTCCTTACATGGTTGATCCTTTTTTATTAAATTTCTATACAGTAGTATTTAGGATCTTGCTTACTTGTATGCTTTTTTTGTACAACAAGATCTTCAGATAAAATTCTCTGCTGTGTCCCTTGTGTAAACACATTAAAAGTGTGTTGTTCCAGATGCTGAAAGTCTGGCATAGACAGAAATATATCCAGCTGCTTCTTTACATTTATGTTTGCCCTTTTGGACATTAGGTCAAACACCGAAATGAGTGCTTCCTGTCCTTAAAGCAGTACAGACTGCTGCATCAAAAAGAACCTAATCAATAGGTCTCTTCACAGGGAACCATCCATCTTTGCTAATCGAACTGTATTTTTAAAGTCTCATAGACTCATTTAGGTGTGATCACAGGAGACTTACATAGTTGTCTAGCATGGCTGGCTGCTGGGATGCCAGAATGACGATGGCTCCACAACTTTCTTAGCTGATGGCAGAGTGCTATAAAGCCAAGGATATTGCTGCTATTATTCTTCAGGTATAAACTGTATTCTTTCCAGAAGCAGAAATCACCATGCCCGGTATCCTATTCTTCTTTTCCCATCTGGAATGGCTGCAGAAGCAACAAACCTAGCTCTCTGCCTTTTTTTACTCCCTTTTTTTAATGGAAAGAGCATCAAGGCCTTGAGACCCACACCTGTGCAGCAAAATTCAATTTCACCTGTAGTGTTGATAAACCTTGAGCCAGGCTGGGTTATAGATCATATTTGAAAACATTCGTCCATGGTATTGTCTCTCATGGGAAGGAAGGGCTCAGAAAATGTTTACTGCCTTGAAAACTGCAAGCACCTTTGAAAGAGGAAAGATTGGTTCACAGGCTCATTGATGAGAGAACTTGAAATGCAAATGATAACTGTAGTCCTAAAGCCCTCAGCACATATATGGAGGGAAGAAAATATTATAGTTTATCTTCGTGATTATCTCTTGTTCTAACATTTCATAGTTTAAAAGCACATCACTATTGTGACATACTACAAAATGTTAATTTCATACAGTTGGGGAAGGAAAATGAGAGGGCAATTAATAAGATTTCACATTAAAATTTTAACTGCTGTCTTGGCAAACTTGACATGACAGAGTTTAAAGAAAGTGATGAAATGGGAAAATAGTGTAAATCCAAACAATATTTTAAATAGAAATATATCTACCTATAGATACCTATCGGTCATCAAATATTTTAAATAACGACAACAGCTAAAGATGTTCAGAAAATTCAAATTTTTAAAAGTTCCAAAGTTAATACAACAGATGGAGAGGAATTCTGTTTTCAAAATGCTGGTTTTCCCCCACTTATTCCCCTTGGAATGACCAAAAAAAAAAAAAAGAATTAAATTATGAATCACAGAGAAAATCAGAAATTTAATAAAAGTATATCAAATCATGGTAGGAAGAAAGTGCACAAAAATGAATTCCATAGTGACAGTTAAGTATCGAATAAAATATTGGACCTCTTTTATCTAGCATTTATCCAAAAGGAATATAATTTGATTTTTTTTCTTGTGCAATAAAAAACCATAAAGCCTAAAAAAGAACCCCTAAAGCATCATCAGTTAGTGTTGACATTCTAGCAGCAAAGATACGAAAGAGATTTCTGTTTCATTATTGCTTGCAACAAATGTGTTGTATTTTTCCATATTCTTCTTAATAATGATAAAAGTAAAGATGCAAAAAATATTGGTGTATCATTTTCTTCCCCTCCATGCCTTTTGAACCAATTTTGTGTAAGAACTGGGAGCCCATAGAAGAGCTGTCGCATCTGGAAGCCTCAGTCTCCCAATGACAGATATATTCTGAAACTTCTTCAAGCCATAGTGTGTCAAAAGATTTTATGTAGCATGCAAAAGTTCTTGTTCCTGGCATAGTGGAGGCAAAACTTTCTATCTTCTTTGCATCAGTTACCTTATTTTGAAAGCATTGATAGGGAAAAATAAAGGTCACTTTTTATTTGAACTACAGATAGGAGTTCTATCTTTGCACAACTCTTATTTTCTAGTTTTATTCTGAATTGAACTATTTCATACAATGAAGACAATGAACATAAATCCAGCCCTCAGTAATGAACATTATATTACACTGCCCTGTAAAAACCCCAAGGAACAGTTTATCACTCAGAGAGTCATAGTTTGCTTATGATGCTTTTGCTCTGACCTCAGGGGTGATGGTAATGATGGGTGTGAAAATAACCATGCACCAGTTCTGCTCCTACAAGTAATTAGGTGTCTTGTGCCCCATAACTACTTATCACTTACATACCTTGAATCTGCATTTGCCACCAGTGAATTGTTCACTTAATAATGCTTTAAGAGCAAAGACCATATTTAGAACTACTTCCAAAACCAAAGTATTTTTAGTTGAATAAAATCTGCAAAGAATCCTAGTTTCCTGTGAAGAGGCACATTGTTGATGTCTTCCCAAGGCAGAATATGTGTAATCTGAAAAAAAAAAGAGGAGTAGAATGGGAAAAAGAAACTGAAACACCTTTTTTTGCCTTTTAAGAAAAGTCTGTTTACAGCAGCAGCAATTTCAGGAGGTTGGCTCAGACTGGTGGAAGAGGTTAAATACAGTGCAGGTTCCCCAGGTAGAGGGCTCAGAGGCAGCCAGGGGGCTTCTTGCACGAGGCCGCGTGGACCCAGAAATTATACAGCAATACTCCCACAGCCGTGTCCCCTGAGTGCACCATCTCGGACATCTCCGCGCTTCGGCAGTCGGGGCCTTTATTTTTCGCATCCTGTTCTCATTGCAGTTACTTCAACCTCAGTTAACCTGTGTTGCATTGCCCCTGGTTTTGGTTTCTCTAGCCCCAGTCTGTCCACAGATAACTGTTTTGAGAGTTCACTGCATGGTAAAGGCTTTGATGGAATGATCCTAACCATGGTAGGGTCTACTCTCCAGGTGTCACTAAAGGGGTAACTTTTTTCCTCTGCTTTATTTTTTTCTGTCTCCCATGAAGCCTGTGAGTGTTCACGTTTTGGTAATAACTGCGATCCCATCAGTGGCCGCTGTATCTGCCCTCCCAATACTGTTGGAGAGATGTGTGACAAATGTGCACCAAATTACTGGGGCCATGACATTGTCAGTGGCTGCAAGGTGAGTGAATCTCTATTTTTTTCTGTGTGTGTTAACCTCTTTCCCATGGGGTAAATGCAGTAATTTGTAGCTGGAACACAATTTTAGGTTTGTAAATCATGGTTTGTCTCTGCATTGCGAGTTTTGGTGTCAGACTGTGGTGTAAATGTCGGTGATCCGTTACTGAACACTACAGATCCTCTGTCTCGGGTATGCAGCCTGTAACACCAAACACCCTGTTTATACGGCTGTCACACTGAGTCGATGTTCTGCTTGAGCCTGGTTTCTTTTATTATAGCTGTGTTTAACATGATTGAGGAGATTACCACAGTATTGTACAATATATATAGATGTATAGTTACAGGTAATTGACAGTCCCTTTGCAGAACAGATTTACTTTGGCTCTAATTGTGATACTACTGGGAATTTGTACTTCAGGTTTACTTGAGAAGGGCTTCAACTTGTGCATTAAAGACAGTGAAGAGAGAAGAAACAGCCACCGTAGCTGTAAAATGCACTTTCTTCCTATGTTCTGAAGGAGGAAAAAAACTTTCTCATTAACTTTTAAATCCTTCTTTTTGCAATGTTTGACACAGAGTTAAAAAAATCTGAAGGGAAGGGAAGAAGGGAGAAGATATAGGAAAACAATGATAGTATGTCAAAGAGGCCGTGAAAGCTGTTGTTAATGTTTTACCCTTGAGTTAAGGGGAGCAGTATTTGGCTAAGGTTGAAAACTGGTGACAGTGAATATTGTGCAAAGTTCAAATGCCTTCTCCTTTCTGCTGCTCTCATTGATGATAAGGGATTTATAATACTGCTGCAATTACTCCAAAAAACTGTGTCTTGTCTGAACATGGTCATACACCATTAATGCTCTCTCTTAAAAGACTGTCATGTAGCTCAGGCTGCAAACTAATTATCGAGAATGATTTCTTTTTTGTATGTATGGAAAACTCCTCTTGTGAAACCTCTGCTGTGCTGCTGTAATACAGACTCTTGGCTTCTGAAACCAGCCTAATGAGGTTGAAGACCTCTGTTTGAGCTCTGGAGTATATTCTCTGATTGTCTTTTATGTGAGCGCATTAGTATGACAGTTCGATGGCACCGTCTAAATTAATAATGATCTATCAGCCCACATCTCTTTCAGTATGTTGCAGCTAATTTCTGCAAAGTGAGATGTGAATCTCCTGCTTGCACTCTTTGTAGAAGATTTCCAGGGCTGTCGTAACTCAGGGGGATAGAGAGCATTGCATAAAACTGCTTGCTCGCAAAACAAACATAACATCTCATTGTAATTTAGGTTTTGATATTGCACACTAGGTTTTGATATTATACTATTTCAGTGTATAGTGAACAATTTGCTTTCTAAGCTTTATGTTCAAATGTATCTTGTAGAATAAGGTTCTCTCTGTCAGAAGGTTTTATTTCTTAGGTTAGATGATAGTCTAGCAGTCTAACATTTAACAAGTAGTTAAATAGTTTCTCTGGCATTCGGTAAAGACTGAAGTTGAATGTTGCCTATATATAATCACCTTCTTTATAAATGGTATTTTCAGATCAGAAGAAAGGTTCCGTAAGTATTCATGTAATAAACAGTTTTGCTTAGAAACTGAATTCACATTTTCCTCCTCTCTTTTTCAGCTTTGTGTCCTTAATTTTAGCAAGTCTATCCATGTCAGTTACTGTGGTAACCTGTACTACTGGCACTGAGTTTGCTTCTGCAAGCTGAACTTCTCCATATGAGATTCTGGTCACGCCAGTGATCACAGTAAATGTCCTGTGCTAACTTTGCAGTACAGTCACATTAATAGCACTGAGGGATTCTTCTGTTCTTTGGAAGCCTGCAGCTTTCTCTGCTACTTACTTCTGTATTCAATATCTAGACATCCTGGCAAATCACCTATTTCTGTCCTTTCCTGCCTGCGGAAGTCTCATTCTGTGAGCAAGTTTACTTCCCAGTACACCTCTTGACTAAATCTCTATCCCTTACCGTATAAATTACTGTCATCTAAGAGTCCTGTTTGTACAAAGAAGATAGTTACCTGTCTGATGGACAAGTAATAGACGTTGAACTAGATTCCACTGGGACCACTGCCCCTGAACAGTTCCAGTTTTAGCAAAGTGGTCTGAACACGCCCTGCAGAGGATTTACATAGAAAGCACTTTTTAGAGAGCATTTACAGTTTTTAAGTTAATTTTGTCCACAAAGTATCCCAGTGTCCTTGACCCTTTTAGATTTATTTGATTTCACTGCCTAACTTATCAGTGATAAGTAATATCTGTTCAAAAAGAAAACAGTGTTGTAAATTAATTGGTGTAATTGCGTGACCATTGTTGAATAAAGATAAATACCTAGCCTTATAATTCAGATACATTACCTTCAGACAGTGGAAATTCATTGCTGTACTGTATTTACAGATATTTGAAAGAGGTGAGTTGCTTTTTTGTTGGGTGGGGTTTTTTTGGTTTTGAGTTGTTGTGTTTGGTTTTTTTTCAGAAGTACAATTGCAATTTTTTCCTTGTTTCTCTCCTTTTTAGCCCTGTGACTGCAGCCTTGTTGGAGCCCTAAGTTCTCAGTGTGACCTAAATACAGGCTGTTGCTTCTGCCGCCCTGAATTCTCGGGGGATAAATGCACTGAGTGCAGGTTGGGTTACTGGAATTATCCACAATGTGTTGCTTGTCAGTGCTTCCTGGCAGGGACTGATCCACAGAGCTGTGATACAGAGCTGGAGAAGTGCTCATGCATTGATCACACTGGCCAGTGCAGCTGCAAGGTAGGACGATGAAGATTGTAAGCTAACCTTGTAGCTGTTGAGAATTTTATTCCAAAATTCATTGACATTTGTACTTGCCTGTTCCAACAATACATGCAGACAAATCTCGTTGGTTTTCACAGTGCATGTGCTAGCTGCTGTGGGAGGAGTCTTAACATAAAGAAAGACTTAAGTGCTTATCAGTTGCTTTTTCACACACACATTTGCCAGCATAGCGTCCTCGTAGGCTCTCTTCTCACTTTGTATTTCTTCCCTGTTCTTACAGAAGTGTTGCCAATGTAACTCCACTTAATAAAATTCTTGTTCAGATATTTGGCAAATTAAAAGCAAACACATCAGTAATAACGATATGCCATAGTGGCAGTTCTTTATAGTACATTGATTTAGAGGGAGTCAATATTGATCATTTTATGAGTAGAATTCTCTGCAGTAGTATGTGTTCTTCTGAGCAGGCTGCATCCAATTCAGGATCACTAAAGCAAAGACTTTTGGCATCATCATCCACAGCATTCTTATTTGGAATTGTTCTTAGGAGAACAGCACAGTTAGGTGGTTTGAAATTTGGCTGGATTGCTGAGCTTCAAGGGCAATAATCGGTGGTTTGACAGGCAGTTGGTAACCAGCAAGCAGAGCACCCCAGAGCCAATACCTTCATCAGTGACACAGATGACAGAATTCATGATCAGAAGATTGGAGAATATTGCTGATTTGGAGGGGGTAGAGGTTGACATGCTGAACAATAAAACCACAATCTAGAGGATCCTTGAAAAGCTTGATGGTTGGAAAAATAGAAAGGTCATGAATTGGAGTGGAATAACCTCTAGAATCAGTAGTTTGGGAGGAAAAAGGGTGAGTGGTAATCCTGCTGA
Organism: Cariama cristata; assembly: GCF_000690535.1. Classification (NCBI taxonomy): domain Eukaryota; kingdom Metazoa; phylum Chordata; class Aves; order Cariamiformes; family Cariamidae; genus Cariama; species Cariama cristata. Next base: position 13,069 of record NW_009632695.1, on the reverse strand, counting down.
AAAGCACATACAGGCTTTGGGGAATGGCAAACTGAGTATAAGCCAACCATGTACTCTCACTGTAAATAAGGCAAACTGCCTACTGAGCTGGATGCATTCATCATACTGGCCAATGCAGCTGCAAGGTAGGACATCATGAAGAGCATGACCTGCGAAGGAAAGTCTTTATCCCTCTCTACTCTGTGCTGGTAAGACTGCACTTGGAAATGGTGTCCAGTTTTAGGACCCGATTCAAGAGTGTTGTTGAGCAATTAGAGAGGATCTAGAGAAGGGCTACAAAGGGACTTAGAGCAGATGATCTGTAAGGATATACTTACTGAGAGCTGGACTCCTAGTCTGCAAAAAATAGAAGCTAAGAGAAAGGCAATTGCAGCTTATAGCCACTTCAAAGAGTAGTTGATGGAGTCGGGTTCTTTCTGATAGAAGCAAAAGATGTGACAAGGGACAATAGCTGCAAATGGCATCTTGGGAATTTTAGATTGGAAAGAAAAAATCACTAGGAGGGTTATGCAGCACTGGAACAGATTATCCAGAAAGATTGCGAAATCCCCGTTCTTGGAGGCTTTCAAGAATTGACTATAAAGAGGCGTGAGTAACCTGATCTAGTATTGGTGATAGTCCCACTTCAAAGAGGAGGTTTTTAAAAGTGATCTCTAGAGGTTCCTTCTGTGATTTTGGTTCATTCTTCTTCTTTAGGGACTGTATTGACATAAAGATCTAGTGAAATAGAAGGATGAATTTAAATGATTTAACTGCCAGGTGATTCTTTTGTTAAATGGGCACCAGTTTCCTCACTCTGAGTTTAAAGGATAGACTCAGTGGAGGAACTATAGAATAAATTAGATTGGAAGGGACCTATGGAGGTCATTTAGTCCAGTGCCTTGTTTGAAAGACATTGCTGAAGCAGTACTTCCAAGGACGGGGATTTCACAACCTCCTTGTCCGAACTGCTTGACCACCCTCCTGTTTTTCTGGTATATTTGAACAGAAAACATCGTGTTCTGTTTCACAAATACTGATTCATTTGATGGTGAGACCATAAGAAAACTGAAGTAAGTGAGAGGAGCACATGGACCATCTGAGTAAAACTGGGCGTTATTTGTTCTATGTCATCCTCTGAAATGGAGAAATAAAAGTATTTCAATTCTTTCAGCCTCTCCTAATACATGATGTGCTCCAACCCCACTAACCGTCTTGGTGCCCCTTTTCTGGATTAGGTCCAGTATGTCAATGTCTTTCTTGTAGATCTTAGTGTATGCACTAAGTAGAAAGAATGGGGGTTTATGGCATTTTTAAATAGAAACGTTTCTTTGATTGTTTTAAGGTTAATATAGTTACTTCTATGTTTCTGTGAGTGCAAATTAACAGTACATATTTCACTGATGATTAATGATAAGAAACTGCAATTGACATGAAACAAAAAGCAAAGCAAGTAAAATTCACAATTTGTGATGGAAAATGGACAAATAATACTGAATTAAGTCAGCAGATTTTTTTTCCCCAGAATTTGAATCTAAGGTTGAATTTAAATCTAGGGTTGGTTAACCTTTTGTATAACTTTTTTGAAAGAGTTATATGTTGAAGGAACCAGATTTTTATAAAATGATAATCATTGCCGTTTAAACCTGCTATTGTAGCTGGAGAAATGAGCTTTCAAAGGCTCAGGAGCCCCTTAGTCAACCCTGTCAAAAAGCAGCAAAATCTAAGCTAAATACAGTGTAGGCACATTTGCTGATAGAGATACATGTGGAAACAAGGGTTAAAAATGGTAAATCCTTGGGGATAATGTTGGTTTCCTGTATAAGCTTAGAAAAATTGAATTTGTTTTTTAGATTGGCTTTTTCACATTACGCTCAAGAGGAAATAAAGAGGGGGAGGAAAAGCCAACTGGTGCTTTCATATTGGTGATTTTTTTGAAATACCTTGGTCTCAGTGTGAAAATGGTTTTAAAAGGCTATGCATAAATCATTGTGTATCTGGCCCTATCTGGTATAGCTTTTTATTTGGACTAATTGAAAAATGAAAATAAAAGCGTTGACATTACAACAGTGAAACATTTCAGCCTTGTTAATACTGTTCAATGATGTGGAAAACAATCATGAAGAGGGGAAAGCTTTTCTCTACAATATTTCCATTAAAATATGTTTCTCAGCAAGAACATTTAGTACTTAAACTTTCTAACTTGTCAAAGCTAATTCCTATTAAACAAAAGGTTTGATTAACCCTGGCAATTTCAGAAGGACATATTTTTTCTTATCAGTCAGTTATTGAGCATGCCATGCCCAAAGTGCCATTTGATTTTTCTGTGCTTACAACTGTCAGTATGAAGCCAGCATCCATTGCTCAGAGCTACTCAGTGGATACAAATGCAAATGCCTCAATTACATTAATTGTATATGTTTGCATACACATGTGATAAGAAGCTGGAAGGTTCCTTGACTATTTCCTTACAGTTATTATTTCTTTCTGCACCCTGTTATTATCATTACTATATGATTTTCTTTTTCTTATTACTACCTTGAAATAAAGCTTGCCTTCTCTCTCTTTTTTTTTTTTTTTTTTTAAAATGTTCTCTCTCTTCCAGGCCAATGTGGAAGGTGTCCACTGTGACAGGTGTAAGTCTGGTACATTTGCTCTCTCTGCCAGAAACCCACTTGGCTGCAGCAGTTGCTATTGCTTTGGCCTCACTACACAGTGCAGTGAGGCGAGGGGGCTGATTCGCGTGTGGGTGAGTAGGAAACTGCTGAGCCATGTAATGCGATAATGTTGTTTCCTGCTGGCATCTTTTAGTCAGGCACTGAGAGGTAGCTAGAAAATGGCCAAACATTTAAGCAATCATTTTCCTCTTTATACTTTGAGAAGTGGAGAGAGCGATATCTTCCATTAGACAATCAGGGTCAAGGCATTAAAAGTGAATAAGTAGATAGAAACCCAGTGATAGGATAGCTGATGTCAAGCCAAATTAAAGCTGTTAAAACCCAGGAAAGGGCAAACTAGTTGTGATGGGGAAGTTACGCAGTCCAGTGCATTGTAACATACTCTCTGGTACATGACACACAGTTTACCCCAGTGTACTCAAGGGTCACAGATGCTTGTTGTCCAGCATAGATTTCCCATGGTTCAATTATCGAGTTTATTTTAATTGTTGGGATTTTTTTTTAATTTAAAAAAAAGAGCTTATTGAAGCTCTGTTTAAATCCAAGCATGGGAGGGTGTCATCCATCAGAGCAAGTAAAGAGCTCTCCACCTTTTTGTGGAAGAGAGCCTTGAGACCTGTGCTGGACTAACAAATAAGGCAGACTGGATGTCTCCATTTATCTGTACAACAAGCACAAAACACACATTGAGACCACTGCTGTCCATCGCTGCTGTGCCAGCTCCTCAGTTACATTCTGGAGGAGCTGTTTCTAATCAGTCCCCATGTATGGTCAGTCATATCTCTGCTAGAAAGCATGCCAACTACAGAGGGAATGGCTGCCTAATGCCAGTCAGCCAAAGCCCCTGACTTGTCATGCACAAGCATCAATTGGATAAGGATACTTTAGGCTGAAATCAAGGTGTGATCTCTTACTGAAGAGTTCATATCTCTTGGTTAGAGTGCTATGAATAGCACCCATTCTCCCCTTCATTGTTCAATCCAATAGCACCTCCGTCCCTTCCCAGTGAATGATGTGATTTATCATGATCTGACCCAGTTTTTCTCATTATTTCAGTTTTGCCCATCATATGCTGGTAGGCGGCAGATGAAAGGCTGTAAAAGGCTGACAAGTTATAAAATTTAATCAAGTTCCATGACACCAACAGTTCTGGAAAATTGTGCTTTGACCTTTGTGGCAGCACACAGCAGAGACATAGTTTAAACCTCGTGATTATTTTGTCTCTTGATTAATTTTCTTTCGTATTTATGCTCATATCTAAACAAGTGTATGCCCACGTCTCATCTGGTTTTTGGTACCCTGATCTATTTCAGAATTGATTCAGAGTTGTAAACTTAGTGAGACTGGGTTCTGCCAACTGCTGGTGGCTATGTCAGATAGTCTCAGGTGCTTCAAATGGCATTAGATATGTTTAAACAAGAAAATCCTGTCTTGTATGACAGTAAGGCAAGGCTGATCCGAAATTCAAATGTGTTGACCACTTTTTTGATGTCTAAACTAGTAAACAGTAAAATACAGTTACGATAGGAACTCGGGAAATCTCACTTAGGGCTGGCAATGTTAGGAATGCTTCCATGTCTGATCAGTCCATAGATGCTGCTGCAAATGGAAGTACCAAGATGCTTAAAGTACAGTACAGGGCTTGGTTGATTCCTCATTACCTGAATCCCTATCTTGTGAACAACCTGTTGATGGGATGACTGTTAGAGATATGACTCTGCATTTCTTTTCTTTGTTTCCCTCACTCTTTGGGAGAAAGCAATTTTGATACCAGCCCTTTGCATTTGTTCACACACTTCCTGTGATAACTTTCATCTGCACAGAATTACTAAGACTCTTATTACAGTTTTTAATCAAAATAATGATTTCTATATAATGCTGCTGAGACTTTTTCAACAAGTCTAAGAAAATTACAAGTATCTAAGTGGCATCCTTATATTTTTCATTAAATCTGAATTTAGAGTTACAGAAAGCCTGAGCCCTCACTCTCTGCATATTGCCTGGAGAACACTTAGCTTGAATATTGTGTAAAAGTACCAAGGGATGAGGCACTGTGTTTCACAGCCCCAGTGATGCATAATAAGTGTTGGTGAGAAGTATGCTTCTTCGTAAGGTACATTTCTCACAATCTGAACAGAAGAGGCCTGAGACTGAAATAACACTATGAAAATCACTTCAGTAAAATTCATGGGATCACTTGCTGCTGCAACTGTTTTAACCAGTGCTAATACGTTCTTTGTTCACATGAGGACAAGGTGAAAAAGGCTTGAGGGGGATGTCGTTGTTATCACTGTTTATACCTGAAGCAGTAGTAAGACTGTTTTGTGATAAATTGCTCGTGATGTGAAATGAAATTGCCTAGAAATATTTTTTTTAAGAGTTAGAATTTAAACAGTAAAATTTCAAGGGGAAAAATAGACTTGATTTTTGTCTCAATTTTTTTGAATATGCATAGGTGACCTTGAAGCCAGAGCAAATGATTCTGCCACTGGTGGATGAAAACCTTCAGCGCAGCACACTTTCAGGGGTTGCATTCCAGCCTCCTGAAATAGTAGCAAATATAGAACAGGTGATGCAGGATCTTCGGTCAGAACCTGTTTACTGGAGACTTCCAGAGCAGTTTGAGGGACAAAAGGTAAACATAATATTCCACTAAATACTGACATGGATTTATATATATATATTTTTTTTTTTTAATCTTCTATTTGTATTTTGCAATGCCTTTTTTCCCTTCCAATAAGCATATTGTCACACAGTGAAAGGTACTTCAAAACAAATTAAATGCCATTCCACTATTAAAAATTATTTGCTCTGTTATCATGGAAATTCATAAGTCTGTAACATAAACACCATTTTAAAATAGATATTTACAGACTACAACATGTAATATTTTTCCACAGGATAGATTCTCTCATAAAAATGTTATTTGAAAAATTAAGCTGCATTAATTTAATATAACTCTCTTGTAACTTTTTGTTTCTCTCCATTTTAAACAAAAATGCCTCATATTTTTAATTACAAGGGAGAAAAACATTGAAATAACCCTCCTTTTGGATATTGTTGTGCGCCTCTGTGATGATTTATTTTGCACTTTTGATATTTCTTGGTTTGGCTCAGGAAAGTTTAGGTGTTTCTTTCTCTAAACACAAACTTTGGGGAGTGCCAAGGCACATATAAAGAAATAGATAACATTTTGTTTTTAATGTAGTACAATAACAAATTGCTGATGAGTATTTTTGAACACAGCCCTTGTCCCCAGATAATTCCACAAGCGTGAATTACTATTTTCTACCACATGCACATTCATCAGACTGTGCACAGGTGCGGTGTATCTAGCCCTTACATATGACCAGGAATTTATTTTTAGCTAACTGAAAATGGGATTTCTTTTTGTACTTTGTGTTTTTCATTGTTAGCTGACTGCTTATGGAGGGAAACTGAAATATGCAATCTACTTTGAAGCACGAGAAGAGACAGGTTTTACTACTTACTACCCGCAAGTCATCATAAGAGGTGGGCCTCCCACCCATACACGAATTATTGTCCGGCATATGGCTGCCCCTCTGATTGGGCAGCTGACAAGGCATGAGATAGACATGACAGAGGTAACGTTTCCATCTGCTTTTTTTTTTTTTTCCCAAAAGTTAAGCACCTGGTTCTTTTTAATACTGTTAATAAACTGGGTTTGTATTACTGTCTTTCAGCATGAATGGGAATATTACAGTGATGACCAAAGAGTCAGAAACACTGTGCGCTGGGAATATTATCATGATGACCCAGGTTTCAACAGGACAGTGTCCCAGCCAGATTTCACCTGGAAACATTATGGAGATGACTCAAGATCAAGTAGAGTTGTATCCCGGGAAGACTTCCTGAATGTGTTGTATGATGTTCATTACATTCTTATTAAGGCTACTCATGGCAATATCATGAGACAGAGCAGGTAACTATTTCATGCAATGGTCTGAAATAGTGCAGTAGATAGAGAGAACCTGATAGAGCTCCCCACATTTCCCAGCAGAATTTTTATTCATAACATCAGCTATAAGCAGTTGCTGAGAACAGAAGGAGTTAGTGTTCAGCATAGCAGGAGATTCAGGAGAGGGAAATTTTATTGAATAGAAAATTTAAATAACAATAGGCAAATAAAATCTTTATTTTCAGGATCTTAGAACAGGAAACATATGTAAGCACATGCATCATGAAACGAACCCAAAGTATTTTTTGAATAAATGTCTGCTTTTTGAAAACATGATGCTGTAATTAAATGTAAATGCTAGCATATGAAGGAATTTTCTCTTGCAAGTGGGAAATGAGGTAAAAAGTCAAAAATGGAAGAGTACTCCTTTAATGAAATGCTACTTAATCCAATATATTAGAGGCAGATATATTCAACATTTTCTATTCAGTTTATTCATTAATAAGTTAGATGATGAAATAAAGAGAACACTTGCGAAATTTGAAGTGGGCATCAGACAGCAAGATGAGAGGAATAATACAAAAATCTGCTGCAATCTAAAGGTCAGCTGTAAGATTTTACACTTTAAAAGGAGTAGTCAATTGAACAAACGAGGAACAATGGCTTAGTTACCTATTCTTCAACGAGGGGTCTTTTATTTGCAACATATCCCCAGGTGAACATGATTCAGTAATGATATTCTTGTTGAGAAATGCTAATATTCTAGTTGCATGTATAAACAGATATGGCCTGCAAAGTGCAAAAAATTTATCTTTTACTTCCACCCAACACTAGTGAAGCCTAAGCATCAAGTTCTGGATACTGGAATTCAAGAAAAAATTATTAGTGTTCAGAGGATAACAGTGAACATCATCACAGGTTAGAAAATATGACCTGTGAGAGAAGGTATAAAGAACCAGATTTATTTAGGAACTATAAATTGCCTTAAGACGCATAAAACGTCATCGCAAAGAGAAAGAAGAGAATCAGCTCTCTGTTGCCATGGTGGGTAAATCAAAAAAGAAAGACGTGAGATTAAACTTCAACAGGAAAGATTCACATTAGACATGAGAAAAACTCCTGGGGGTAAAGAAGTTCTGGAATAGATTACATAGACTATTCCTAAAAGTTTTTAATAATGAATTCACAATATCCTTTGCAAGCAAAATTTGTTAGCAAGGACACAGGAATCATTGGAAATAAACTCCAAAGGTCTGTAGAGGTCCTTTTTATGATTCTGTCATCAATGTGATAGGCCAAAATTATTTCTAGAGTTCTAGGTTACAAACAGGTCTATAAGAACATGACCTTTGGAGTTTGAGGATGAATAGTAGGGGCAGATACCATGCAACTTTGCAGCATCGTGTGACAGAAAACATAGTCATTGTTGCTGCTATTGTCTCTATTTAAAGTATATCATTTACGGAAAAGTATTCATCCAGCTTGCACTGCCTAGATGCTAAATATTAACAACAGATTCCATAAATATTTTACATTGGTTTCGTTTATTTTTGGCATAGTCCATTTAGGATATTGTATTACAAGCACAGGGAATTCCCGTGGAAAGAGTTGTGAAAGTAACTGCAACATGACATGGAAAATTTGAGAAGCATCCCCGCATTTTGTGTCTGTTTCTCCCTTCCCTTCCCTTTATGTGCTACAGACCCTAGTTCAACTGTGAAAGCAAAAATTTAACACTATCTCAGCTCAAGCATCATAAAGAAAGTTATGAAAACAACCTCCATTTTCATGATTTTGTTCTGAGATGCATATGCCCATTGTGACTCAACCAGACCTGCATTGGAATACAACACCATTTTATCAAGGCTACCTAGTAATAAGGCATGTAACAGAACAGAGAGGACTTCTCAGTTTCAGGGCAGATTTGCAAGGTGGCACTTAAAGAACCTGAACATATTTTTACAACATCGCATTTCAGAATGTGACATTTTATGTGACAGCAGGACTTAGCAAAGAGTTCCTCTGGTCTTTCTGGTAACTCTCCATCTGAAGTCATAACCTTGTATATAATACTGTAGTTGAATCTGGAGGTGGTTATGTTACAACAGATTTTTATGACCTGTCTACTTACATAGGTAACGTTCATCACATGACATCTGAGACTTTAAGTAGAAAATAAATAGCAGGAATACATTATTTTTTTTTTCCAGTTAGCACCTTGAATATTTCAGAGAAAGTTTTGCTTAAGACCACAAAATAAATCCCCCAAAATGTTTTTAAAGGTTAGTGGAATATTAGCTTGCGTAAGAATTGAAGGCTTTTATTAAAAATAGACTGTGACCCTCTAAAGGACAATATTTATGCTCAACTTTAAACAAATGTTTGAATTAAGTGACTTATAATAACGCATTTGTTTAAATAGAGTGCGTTGTGCTTTCTAAATAAGGAACCTGTTCTAAACTAGTAAAGCTTCTCTTTCTACCTGATTGTGCATAATAGAAAAGTATAAAGCAAAAGAATCTGTGGATGAGAGGAGGAAAATATTATATATGAAGTATTTTTAAATTTTTTAAGGTTTTTAATAGTGCTTTAATTTCAATTTCAGAGTTTAAAAGCTGCAAGTAAGTGATAAACTACAGGAAAAGCTTTTTAGAATAAAGTCAAAGCAGTGGCAGCAGTTGGAAACATAAAAATAGCCTAGTTCTAGCGTTAGTGCTATATAGTTTAGCAGCAACACTAATGTTGTTTCTGCTTCAGAACTGCGGTATTACTAGTGATTTAGGGGTTTCTGCTCAGAATCCAAAGCCAAATATTTTTCTCCTATATTGTTCATTTTGTTGCCCTCATTTTCACGTTCACAGCTCTAAATTGAAACATTTCTTTTATTAGATTTTGTTTTGCTTTTCAGGCAACTGGGCTGTGATAATAAATTAGTTTGAATTGAAAGTATGCTTTCAATTTGACTGTGAATTATTTCAATATCCCTGGCACTGATCAGGTAGCAGTTGTTGGACTGCTGCCTGTTAGACATGTTCCAAGAATCAACCAAGCCTGACCTTCCTTAAGTGATATTTTCACACAAACAACAGGTAGCTTTGTGGTCCCAGAGTATATTATTATGTAAATACAGCTTTCTGACAGTAAATAGGTTTTTTTGCAGCATACAGACCGTTGCTTCCGCCTTGAAGATGATGGGGAGGCAGATTTCATTTTGTTTTTCCATTAAATGTACAGAGATTTCAATGTAAGCTTACATTGACATATCTGAATGGTTTTGCCCTCTTTATTTTCAGATTTCTGTTTTGATGTGGCTTCGTTTGGTTGGGTTTTTTTTGTTCAATTTCCCTGCTACACTGAACCCCTTTCTTCAAATAGTTAAGAGGAGAGCACAAGGTTCAGGTTACTAGATGATTTGGGGATTTTGCATTGACACAAGGTATCAAGAGGTATGGGTCTGGTCACCTAAACTCAATCACAAAAATCTCATCTCGTTCAGCAGTGGGCGTTTGCTTTTCCTGCAGTCATCCTGACATTGGTGCCTGTACGCCAATGTGCAGA
>NW_009632695.1:0-2904 GCF_000690535.1 Cariama cristata | reverse complement strand
CGTCGCTCAGTGATCAAGACTTGGGAGTAAGTGAAGGGACTGTGAGCACGAGGAGGAGACGAGCAGTTCTGTGAGGTCCTCTGCGTCAGGCCTATGCACAGGCACTTAATGGATAGGCTCTAGCAGCATTGTTGATGTTTATTTAGCTAGTTAGTCACACATTCTTCTACATTTTCTCTTAGGTAGGCATTATGTTTGAAGCTTTAAAATTGACACTGTTCTGCCCTTTTTGTTTCTCAGACAGTAAGGGGTTCCAGATCATAGCATTCATTTAAACAAGCTAATAAAACCCCAAAAGAAGTAAACTAAAAGAACAGCATTGTGGTACATTAGGATTAAGTGTATTTCGCTAGATATTATGTTTATTGTCTTTGTCTGCGATGTACTTAACCCTGTTTGGCAGGTCAGCATGCATGCTGAAAAGACAAGGAATGGTTGGGAGGCAAGGATATTATTAACACGATCAAACAAATGTTTGGAAAGTTAAAATGTCAGAAGCTCTACCATGAAACATATCCCTTTCAGATACTAGCAGATGCTTCTATAGTAGGATTTCTTGTTTCCTTTAAATTGTTTGTCTATGTGTCTAAATGATCCTAAGGAAAAAAAAAAAAAAAAAAAAAAAGGGATATCTGGCTACAGATCTTAAAATTCCTGCTAAAAAGGCAAATGTCCAATGTCTTTGAAGTCTGCTTTAGAGCTTGTTAGGTTGCTTTAGTTGCTAAGGATGGATTTTATTTTATTTTTTTAAATAGTTGCCTCATTAAAAGCTCATTTAGTGAACAATTTTATTGCCATACCTCTGAGAGTCATGAATTTGAACTACATTTATTATGTGACTTCAGTTTCTTAATGAGTCCCTCCAAATGAAGAATCAGATATGAGCTTTTGTTAATAGTTTGGCTGAGAAGAGATTTAAAAAAGAGATAGAATCAAGCAGGAGAGAAAAGTTAGTTATACTATTGCCTAAAAATGAAAAATGAGACTGGAGGTGGTGGTAGCTTTGTTGTTTCCTTAGGAGAGACAAAAATAGTGCTGTTTGTCTCCTGTAGATCAAGAAGCCTACAGACAGCCAAATAAGACCGTTTTCTCCCATGCCAGCTGACTATGAACTAACTGGGTTTGAGTTAGTACTTGACCAATCTCATTAGAGATGTTTGCTCCTTTTTTTCAGGATTTCTGAGATCTCATTGGAAGTTGCTGAAGGTGGCACTGTATCTCGGATGACTCCTCAGGCTTACGCGATTGAGAAATGTGACTGCCCATTGGGTTATTCTGGTTTGTCTTGTGAGGTACAGTACTAACCTGACTACCAGTAAAAGTTTTTGTACCTCCTTCAGTCCATTCATTGTTAAGGTGTGATAAGTAATTAGAGTGTGAATTCATTTAACTGGCAACAACTCTCCCTTAATTTAATTACTTATATTATTTCTCTCTGGAGTATCTATCTCTCAAGGAATTTAAGCCCTTTTTTTTTTGCTTTAGGCAAAAACCATGGCAATGACTCAAATATATAGAATACAGGAAAGTGAGCTTTACTGGGTCAGCATCTCTGAGGCTGAATTATGTGGCTGATGCTAACTGATCAAGCCTTTTTGGACAGATAAGAGTGTAATACTACTGTAACAGTATTGCAGATTGTAATTACAACAGATTGTACTATGTTATCATGTTATGGTAAGGCCATAATACACAATATAGGTATGATATCTTATCTTCCAAAAGGCTGAACAGTATGCATCATTTTATCATGACCATGATTCACAGAATCTGTGGAGAAAAACACAGGAAACCTCTATGTCAAATTAAAAAAAAAAACCAAAAACAAAAACAAAACAATTGATTCTATACATTAGTGATAGCTGTAAGTAAACTACAAATTAATATTTGTAATAGTGAATAAATAAAGGTTACATACTACTTATTTCTGAAAAGTTAAATATCTGTCAGTTGAATGAAATTCACCAAATAACATATAAAAACAAATTTCAAAACAAAAAAGTTAAAAGAATGTTATTAAAATTGTAGCACCAAACACTCTAAACAGAGACATGCAGAATTTTAAAATTCTATTCTGTAAAGACTTCCAGATTTTTAAGTTTGCCTTGTTTGACATTTAAATTCCCATATAAAGTTTTAATAACTGTATGATGGATTGAAATATTTTGTTTTGAAAAGCTAAACAGCATTTCAATTTTGATTTCTTAAATGTATTATAATGAATAACTCAAATAACAACAAATTTTACAAAGAGAAGCCATTTCAAAAGCAAAACTTGAAATAGTGCAGTCTAAACAGTTGATCAAAAAGGCAGTTCATGGTTGAGAAAATGTAGATTCCTCACATTGATCTTTCCTCTTGAAACTGTTTCTATAGTATGCCTTTGTGGACCAACCCTAATAAGATGAAAGTTGTCCATTTTACTTTCACTTTACATGTTTGCCCAAAGTAGCACTGCAAATGCATTAAAAAATGTAGCTGAGAACCATTGTGTAGCATGTGTGTGCTTCATGAAAGAAGCTTCGTGGAAGATGTTTTCAAAGCTTTAGGAAATGTCTACTGCACATGTTCAAACTGTCAGTTTTCTGAATGCTTATAATTTATCCGAGTGGATATCTGAAAATACATTGAAAAGGGACACTGAGTTCTGTCAGATAACTTTCCATTTTACTCCCCCACAATTATTATTCTTCCAGTGCTGGTATAGGACTCACAAACTCACAGAATGGTCAGGGTTGGAAGGGACCTCTGGAGATCCCCCAGTCCAACCCCCCTGCCAAAGCAGGGTCACCTACAGCAGTTGCACAGGGTCACATCCAGGAGGGTTTTGAATATCTCCAGAGAAGGAGACTCCACAACCTCTCTGGGCAGCCTGTGCCAGTGCTCTGCCACCCTCAGAGTACA
>NW_009632694.1:63283-74998 GCF_000690535.1 Cariama cristata | reverse complement strand
TAGGTCGGCCCGCGGTAGGAGGCGGCTTTCTGCCCTCAGGGGCCTTGGTGTCCCTGCGGTGACGGACAGAGGCCATTCAGTCGTGCCTAGCCAGGAGAACTGCTTTGTTATTTTCTGTGAGACAACATCAGAACGGCAAAGGTCTGCGTCCCTGAGAGTTCCTTTGCGTTTCCTGCAGCCTGGTTTGTGCTGCCCTAGGACATTCCTTGCCCCAGGAAGGCCGTGTCCTGTAAATTGCCAGACCGCGCCCTCCCCCTAACTCGCGGTTGAGGGGATCTGCTGCCGCCTCGGAGGGAGCAAGCTGAGACCTCACCGGGTTGCTTCCACACCGCTCAGCAGACATTAGCGAGCCGAGATGAGTGAGCACACGGCAGTAACCGAGACGTGCGTGCTTTCAGCACTCATGGACTTCACGGACTTCACACAAAACCCCTATGTCCTGAAATTTTCAGTTGTCTTGGAATTGCTGTTGGAATGTGGAGAGTGCCCTCCAGCAGCAGTGGCTTATCTGGGTTTTGGAGATTAGGTGTAGATGGAGTTGTTATTTACAGTCTTAAAATATTATGTCTGAATCGAGATTTGGATCTTACAAGTTGTGTAAACTCTACTACTGCCTTTTTTTTGAAAAGTGCACTGTATGTATACTGCTGTAACTTTGTGAACAGCTGTTATTTTGAGACCACTGATGTTTTCCTGTGCCATTAGAACAACGTATCTCGTGTCAGTATCAATAATGAAAGTGCTTTGGGGTGTCACAGTTGAGCACCACAGTGCCGTAAGACATTATACTGAAAAGAATCAGTTTGCAGGCTGGGAATGCATGTCAAATTACAGGGCCTCTCGCCCTCTTTGCTTCTTGAGGAAACTTAATAATAGTAGGGGTTAGTCTGAGATGTAGGGTGTATTTGCTTTATATCAGAGATATTTAAAAGCAAATTGCACTATAAAATTTGTATGTGTATTAGATTTTGTGTTTATTTGAATGGACATCGCTGACCTTTCAAAAGTTAGAGCTTGTCAGGGGAAGGGAAGGTATCATAACATGCATGAGTATTTAATTTTACCAGAAAACAACAACTAATTTTTCTGGGATTAATTTTAAATTTTTATTGGAAAATTAGCTGAGTGTTTTGTTTTTGTTCTTTTTCAATTAAATTACAGTTGGTTTTATTTAAACACTTAATTTTGGATCACATTGCAGGAATTATTGTTTGTTTGTTTTTGTTAAACATAACTGTTTTGTTACATCATTTCACAAGTGTGATCCCTGACATGAAAAAGTAAACCTAAATTAGCTGAAAGTAAATACTGAGAATGACTTTTTTCATTTTAAGTGATGCAGCACAGAACTACTGCAGGCTGTGCAGGCTCCTGCCTGTGGGCTGCTTTGAAGACCAGAGAGGACCCCGAGTGAGCTGACCAGAAGGGTTTCACTCAAACGATGACTGTGAACCTCTGCATACTAATTCTGTCTGGATCGGGTATGGGCATACAGTCATGTTTCTGATACATTACTCAGAGTACACAGCAAAAATTTTATGCCAGCTGCAGAGGGTGAGACAACATCTGCCCTGAAGAAAGCCTGAAAAAAATCCATCAATACAAACTTGCCGAATGACTGTAGACGGGGTCAGCACTTACTGTCTGGTATATGGAGCACCAAAGCCATGTTTTAGTTCTTGAGACTAATTTTTCAGCCTCAAGCCTTGCTTTTATCTCACAAAGTTCTGTCAACAGGGATTTCATTCAGGTAGTTTGGTTTGCCCACACAGAGTAAATTGCAGAAGAGAGATCTAAATTTGTACAATTAACTTCTCTCTTACGGATTTCTGTCCTGTAGACATTTAATTAATTGTCAGAAGTCAGGCTGAAGACTAATGGGATTGCTCATCCAGGTAAATAGTGTCTTCCAGTGTTTTCACAAGCTTTTAGACACTGGTCTTACCAACAGAAAAAAAAAATAATTCTGCAGGAGTTAAGTGAGTGGGATAACTTATCTTAGTAAAATGATAAATTACATATATGTGCATTAAGGATACAGATCTCAGGTTCTTTCTAGCTCTTTATCTCATGCTCTCCTGAAATCTGTTTGGAGTTCTTGGTGCTATACTGACTGGATCAGATGATTTTATTCTGCCTGTTATAGGAAATACCTTCTTTGATGAGTATTTTTTGCTAAATAGGATCATACAGAATCATTTCCAGTAAATTAGTTTGTAGTATATTGGATTTTTATTTAACAGCTATAACATATTGTCTCTTTCAGCTAACCATGTCTATAAATTCATCCACGCTTGTGAACGAAGAAAACTCGCAAGGACCAAAAAGAAATACTGAATGTTTGGAAAGTCTAGAATTGCAGACTCCATCATCGTTTCAAGACAACCCACTTCAACAATTACGGTTAGCATCACAGGAAGTACTTGAAAAGGCAAAAAAGAGTGGGAGATCAAAATGCCCCCGATGCAGTAGTTCAAGGATGTTTTATTGTTATACATGCTTTGTTCCTGTTGAAACTGTCCCCACCAAAGAAATTCCAACTGTGAAGGTTAGTATTTCTTACAGATTTTTTATAATATTCTTGTGCCTTTTAGTTACTAGGTACAGAGAAGAGATAGTACTAGGGACAGAGAAGAGAGAGTCTGTCTGTGACCATTTCTTTTCTGATTCATTCTTTATGGATGTTCATCTTTAACACAGCTATAAGTATGAATAAACTACAGTTAGATAAAATTATTGTTCTTATTTGAGGAATTGCATGTACAAACACTGACAGTGTTTCAGTTCTCACATAAACATTTACGTATCTACTAGATTGGAAGGTTATCCGAAGTCACTCAGCTTCTCATGCAAATAACTCAGTTTTCACTTAGTTCTTAAAAGTTTCTTTACAGTGCTCTTACCTTCATAAGATGTCTGGCCAGAACAGAGTATATTGTGAACAAAAAAATGGAATTTGTCCATAACCAAGAGTGAATTTTACATAAAATGTGAGCTAAAAGGGATTCCTAAATGTCATGGTTGTATCATTCAGATAACCACTCTTAAAATATAAATTAAGAAGCATAATGCCTTTCAGCTAAAGTACTTGGAGAAACACTCAAAGAGGACCAAGACATTTTGCACAATCACCTAGGAAGAGACATGCAATGTGAAGATACTCTGTAGTTTGAAAGTGTCGTGAAAATACTTCAGAAGTACTTTTGAAATTTGACCCAGTGGATTTAGGTGTGTTTTTATTGAAATGGCCATTTTTGCAATAGGGTGAATACCTAATCCAGATAAGTATTCATATTTAGGACCATTATATTGCTTAAATTAAGACCACATCTTATTTACCATATTGATACTATTTCTAGAGGTTTTACCACACTACTGCTGCAGCATTCCAAATCGCATTCATTGCATACTTAGCTGTTTACGTGAACTGAGAGAATGTGACATGTTTCTTGTCACTCATCCCTAGTTTAGTTCTAAATCTATTAAAACAAAAACATTGTCAAAAATTGTCAAAATATGTCTTAATTACATGCCCATAGGGTTTTCTGGATTTTGCATAAATTTTTGTACAAATTTTTGTACCTGCATATATGATCATAAATATTGCTTATGTCTTTTTTTTTTTCTTCCTTTCTGTAGTTACCTTTGAAGATTGACATTATTAAACACCCAAATGAAACAGATGGCAAAAGCACTGCTGTGCATGCTAAGCTCCTGGCACCTGATGATGTTACAATTTATAAATACCCTTGCATTCCAGAATATGAAGAAAAAAGACATGAAGTAAGAAATTCTGTATAGATAGCTGGGCTTTGTGCTGGGGAGGTGCAGAAGTATCTTCTGTACTTCCTCCTGCTGTGGTACTGCACTCTGCGGGGAGGGAGCAGGAGGAAAGCACTGTTCTACTAATCCAGTCCACTCCATCTTGCACTCTCTCGAAGCGTGGGCCTACAAATGTACGGTGGTGTTGGACTGTCCTCCAAAGCTTAGAAAAACTGTAGCAATGTAAAACCACCTTCATTTTCCTATGTTCACCACCTTAGGTAACAGATGATTTGATTCGTTGTGTATCATAAATATTTTGCTCAAACATATGAAAGTATTTAATTTGGTCTAAGTTAAACAGCAGTTAGGTGTTGTGCTTATCATATTCAGAAGATACAGTATTTAAACTTCCTTACAATTTTTGACATTCAATATTACAGAGAGAACCTACTAAAATGCATCTGCACAGAGCCTGAAAAAAGTGATCTATGAACTTGGATTTATGTGCTAATTTAAATGGTGGGATTAAGCTGAAATCTAGTATTTGCACATTTGATGTCATAATTAACACTTTCATTATTGTTTGACTACATGAAGAAGAGGGTAATATACGTATCTTGTAGAGATGTTATGTTCTTCCAGAAATGAACCATCAAGGAAAGCATAGGTGGCAAAGAGGCAGGAAGATGAAAAAAAGCAGAAAGTGCAGGGAAGGCAGTAAAAGTGAGAAGAGATTGCAGTGACTTTGTATTGTCCAGGCTTTCTAAGTCACAGATTCTGAATGCTGCAATAAGCTACTGAAAAAATAAGGCTGTCACTGGTCTTTTTTGTGTAAAATACTTGTAGGACCTATAGTAAACACAAGGTCAGAAGAGATTATTTCTTCTGATCTGAAATTTGTGAATGAATTTAGAAACTATTCTTTATGGACTCCCTGCCCCATACACTGTAATGACAAGTGAAACTTGAACTTCTTCAGGGCTAACACTGTTGTCTTGACTGAAAAAATTTTTTTTTACAGAAGTATCAGAGTTGGTAGTAAGGCACGGAGGTGACATTTAATTAAGGATCTCTAAGAAGTATCTTTATTCATTATTTTAACATCATCTTTTAACATTTTAGACAATAGAATATTTTTTAAGAGATACTTTTTTGTCTTGTCCTGACTTAAATGTTTGTGGGTGGGGATAGAAAATTTCTGTTCCTTAATGAAATAGTTCCTGATGTTTTATCAGATTTTGTGGACACTCAGATTTCTTTCTTTTCTTCATTTAGATAGCACTTGTATTTCCTGGCCCCAACTCAGTTTCAGTAAAAGATATTGCTTTCCATCTCCAAAAGTCCACTAAGAAAGATGTTTCTGATAATGACGATGACTGTTCCAGAGGGCCATTTCTTAAGCAAGCAAAAATAGAACCTAAAGAAGAAGAAAAAAATCTAAATGAATGCATCTCAAGCAACAGGAGTGAAGGCACTACACTGAAGAAAATAATATTTATTGACAGTACCTGGAATCAAACTAACAAAATAATAAGTGATGAACGACTTCAAGGTAAAAAAAAGTTGATATTGAGATGTTATTGCTACAGAAATGATTAAGGAAAACATATGTCTATATAACAGACCTGAGCATGATATAAGTGTATACCTAACCCTATATCTGAGTATACATGAAATATTCAACAGCCTGTTTCAGTGCTGTAGAAGACTTGCTGAGCCAAAGACTCGGTTACTTTTCATCTTATACAATTTGTTTTGAGAAATGATAAGACTAGTATTAAGAAAGCATTTACATATATTTCTCCCATTTCTCTATTGGAACAAATTTGCTCAGTCTCACCGAATGGAAGCTGTTGTGTTAGACAACAGAACAGTAGTTTGAATGACCTCCGAAGGAAGACAGAAAGATTTCCTTTGCAGGTGACTATCTGCTTTTTCAGGAGGCCCAGGGTAGCATTTTTGTACACGCTAGTGGCAAACAGGCCACTAAAAGGTGAACAAGGGATCTAGGAGATACAGCACAAGTATGTCATGGCTTGGTTTCTTTTTCTAGTAAAGTTCTTTATTTCATGGTCATTTCAATGACGTCACTACTTTCCAGACAAAAGGGGAATGCCTGCTTGCTCTCCACACCCTCCCACCTCTGCAAGCAAAAGCTTGTTATTCTGCAAAGGTTTTTTGTCTTGGGTTCATTACAAGTAGTTTACATTTAAGTATTCTAAATAAAACCACAAAAGATAAACAATGTAGCAATAGCATTGCATTTCCTTTGAGATAAGTAGGAGTTTCAAAATACTTTCATTAGTGAAAAAGGTGCACTTACCTGGGAGGCAGGCTATATGTCATATATATAACTGCTTACTAGTGCCTGCTTTGCACTGGACCCTACAAGAAATTTCACAGACTTCTTACATGCAAGATGAATGTTGTCTTGCTGTCTAGTCAGTTTATTAAAGAATCCCATGTGCTAGTATAATGAATTGGGTAATTAAAATCCTGTAACTATTTAGTTTAACACAAAACATACTCTATCAAATAAATTGAAGTATTACTGTAAAGATTAGAGTAATTGCATGTTGCAAGTTACTGTGAAGCATTTAGAACTTATTTTAAAAGGAGGAATTTAAGAAAAGTAATAGGCACCCAGGGGAACCGAAGATTTCCATGGATGCTTATTCAGTGTATCAGTCAAAAATTCATGATTGGCGTTAAGTTGGAGTTCTTAAAGAATGGTTTCTACTTACACAATGGGAATGCTGATCTGGTGGACTCTTCCTTCCTTTTTAGAACTTCATTTCTGTTCCAGCTGTATTCCAGTCCTCTGTTTCCCTGAGCACCTTTCAGGATTACTGTAAGGCATGACTAGTGTCATGCAAGTCAGTCTCTCTCGTCCACCTCCAGGGAAGAATTTTACCCTCCATACAGCAGGTATTACAGTGTGCACAACCTGTGCATCCATTGCTTTCCTTAGTGCCTGTCATAAAGGACGTGAGCTGCATTAATACTTCTTTAGAGATTGCTGTTTTGACTTCCAAGATGAACAGGGCAGAGTTTCCTTAGGTATAAACTGATGAAATTTTTGTGTTGTACATATGTGAAAATAGAGGACTGTGGTCATTTTTCAGTTCCAACCGCAAATGAAGTCATCCTCCAACAAAATATTCCTCATATATTATAGTTCAAAAAGGAGTGTTTGTAATTCCAAATTAAAAGTAATTGCTGTACTTACTCAGAAAGATTAAGTTACAAGAAATACTGAATAGAAACATTAACAAAGCCAAGAAAATGTAAAGAGAAGCCTTGTGTTTTGTAAGCCTACATATATAGAGAGAGAGTAAATCTAGCTAATTGTACTGAAAGAGAAAGCAAACGTATACATCAATCTTAAAAAAAAAAAAAA
The DNA here is from genome assembly GCF_000690535.1 of Cariama cristata. Classification (NCBI taxonomy): domain Eukaryota; kingdom Metazoa; phylum Chordata; class Aves; order Cariamiformes; family Cariamidae; genus Cariama; species Cariama cristata. The sequence goes on along the minus strand of NW_009632694.1, from coordinate 67,833 downwards.
AAGCCTGGAAAACTTGGACAAAAAATACTTCTATGTCTTCTTGGAAAAGTGGTGTAATATATCTTTAGAAAGCAAAACTAAATCAGTTGTGTTAAAGACAGGAAATATTTGGAAGTTGGTAATGTCTAGGATTGATTACTTCATTAAAAGTGATCACTAGATCAGAAAGGAAACAGTTGCATCTAATATTAATGATTACTTTCTCGTATGAGTGATGACGCTTGTTGGCAACATCAACATGGTTATTAAAGAAACAGATTGCCTTGGTATTTTTTCCTGTAAGTTTGATCCACTTGATATTAGCCAAATGTCTTATTTTATTAGTTTATACATTCTCTTGTGCAAGGCTGACTCATACATCTGCTTTAGTTGTTGTTTGGTTTGGTTTGGTTTTTTGTTTTGGTGTGGGGTTTGTTTGGTTTGGTTTGGTTTTTTAAGTTTCTGTGCTTACTTTCTTCTCCGCAAGAAAATGGTAGCCTTTGCCTATGCACAGCGAGGATATTTGAGAGCAGTCAGTTGATGTTCTCTGAGGCAAATTCCCCTCATCCTTTTTCTGACAAATTTCTTGTCTTCTCATATATTCATTTTTCTTCTTCCTTCAAAATCACACTCAGGGGTGTGATGGAACGAAAAAGTGGGAGCTCTATCATGAGTTTCCACATTCTTTCTAAAATAATATGTGCTGACATGATTCAGCAGTCCATAGCAGAGGCAGGGTGAATCCAAGGTGCATAAACCCCTTCTTCCTCAGCCTAAATCCTTAAGTTACTCATAAGCCTTAGGAATCTAAAAGATTAGGAAAGGAGGAGAATTCCTGCCTGAAAGAGCATTTTCAAGCTGCTACTCTTTTACGAACTTAACAGTATAATTAAAATAACAATAGGCACTTTAGTAAGAGCTCAGACTCTTACTAGCTACTATAGGTGCAAACCATAATACCTTATTACTTAAAATTTTCAGCACTAGTATTTCTTGAAGTCGTGGATCTTCCAGTTCACTATACAAACTGTAGGGACGAAGAGGTGATGGAAGGCCTAGAATAAGGAAGAGGCTTCAACATGTGTGAAAACTTTACAACTTACTTACGTCTTGTTGAGAAGAACTTAGAATCTCCCTTAGATGTAACGTCAGGGACCGAACATGATTCATATAGGATCCTCTAGGTCTGAACATTTGATTATTACAGTGGAAGGAACCACGGGGACTGCGCTGTGATAATAGGATCTGGCATATCAGGAAAAAGTGGAAGGTTAAGAAAAGGCCGTAAGACACATACACAGGAGAATAACTTTTGTAAGGGAAATTTGATTATATTACCTAAGCAGATTTAAAGGTAGCTGTATTTCCATTTCGTTTGATCTCAGATTCATAGAAACGTTTATTTCTAATGAGCTCAAAGTATGTGGATTCTAAGAAAGCAAAACCAACATGTTGATTTCCTTAGTATTGTAAGCTTTCATATGAACAATCAGTATTTGTAATAAAACATTGCCTTTGGCTGTATTGATGTAGGTACAGATACAGTACAGATGATAGAAACATGCTCAGTAAACTGTAACCCTTAACTCCCTCTAATTTTTTTGTTAAAAAACTCCTAAAATTCTGTTTGAAATTAACTGATCCTGCATTTGCAGTAAGCTCAGTTGTGACAGTGGTCTTGCCTTCAATGAACTTTTGTTTGTATTCAAACTACAAATAGGTGGCAGTTTACATCGGAGGAATCATCCCCTAAATTTACTTCACTGCTGTTAAGGTGGAAACATTGCTGAATTTGATGAAAGTTTTCACTTTGGTTAGGGCTGAGAATTCAAGTATTGAAACCTCTTGAGGGAAACAAGCTTAATGCAGTTTCCTATCAGTATTTTGCATACACATGTATAGGATTGTTAGAGGTAATAATTAGGCTACATTATTTTGAATTTTTCATTCTAAAATGCCAACAATAACATTTTAATTCAGTGATGCAATCTGCTGTTGTTCTATTTTTTAAAAAAACACTGTAGGAGAGATTTCTTTTACTACGCAAGATATCATACATTACTAACTGCAAAGCAAACAACTAAATCCATCTTGCAATTACAACTAGAAAGAATTAAATGTAGATTGAAGGTAAAAAGTATAGAATTACAAGCACTGGGCCATAGGCCAATTTGCACTCCTGAATTTGGACCTTACCGAAACTTCTCTGTCCAGACTTCTCTGTGCATAAGTTCCAAGCAATTCTTAAACAGTATTGTTCTTTATACTATTACTTCTACTAAACCATCCCATGACACACACTTAGTATCCAGTTTTAACATTTAGAAAAAGATAATTTTACAACCTGATCCTGGTATTATTTGACAGGCATATACAATATTCTTTATAATCCATCTATTCTTTATAATCCAACTGGCCATCCTGTTTATAAAGTCATTGCACATTAAGGTGGTTTTAATTTTGAGTAGTTTGTGCATCTTAAGGAACATAAGAACCAAGATACATGTTTAAAATTCATCTGAATAATAAAACAGTTACACAGACTATACTAGATAAAAGAATTTCATGTGCCATACAGAGACCAGATTTCTTTCTTTCGTCTCAAGTGGGAATGCTTTTAGTTTCTAATAAAAATAATGACCAGATTTTGTCGTGCTTAACTCCTCAGTAACCCCAGTGAGATTTCAGTTACTTAACAAGCATAAATGAAAAGTGTCTGGCTCTTAGCAAATATTCTTCAGGTCAGCAAAACTAACAGTCTGAGGGATTCTGTTTTGCTCTTGAAAGATACTGGCTTTGCAAAAGATTAAGTTTATTAATCATTTTATGAACACTGGCAAGTCTTTGTAGGTGTAGGTTTGACTTTCCCCATCTGAAGAGACCCTGCAGTTTACTGAGGGCTGTGAGGCTGTGTGAATGAATGGATAACCTGTAAGTTTTAACTGCAAATACAAGGATTGTAACCTAGAATTTAGAGCAGTTTTTCATCAAATTTCAAAGTGATCCACAAAGGAGGATAACATTATTGCCTCCATTTTACAGATGAAGAATAGAAGTACAGGAAGAAAAAATATTTGCATGCAGTCATCTAGCAGCAGCAAAGGCTAGCAGCAAAGCCAGAAAACCAAATTGAAGACTTGTTTGGCATCCCATCCACCAGTCTGCATTGTCTAATCTATGCCATCATTTTTTCTTGACAGGGTTGCTGCAAATTGAGTTGAAGACAAGGAAGACTTGCTTTTGGCGTCATCAGAAGGGAAAGCCAGATACATACCTTTCCACAATAGAAGCAATTTATTATTTCCTTGTGGACTATCATCAGGAGATTTTGAAAGAGAACTACAAAGGACAATATGATAATCTGCTTTTTTTCTTTTCATTTATGTACACATTGATTAAAAATGCCAAGTGTTGTGCAGGAAAAGAGTAAGATGTCTGTCTATAGGTAAGTAATGCCACATTTTATTATTTCCTTTGTTAATGATAAACTGCACAAACATAACTTTTTATCCAACTGAAATCTGGAAATAGATTGTACTCTTACTTACTGGCTACAGTGTTTGTCAGAAAATAAGCTGCAGACCTCATGTCCTGTGCACTTGAGGTTGTAGAACTACTCAAATGAGCAGTCTGATTAGAATTATTGATTTGAAAATAGTTATGCTTTGCCAAATATTGCTGTGTTTGAACCTACAGGCCTGCTACACTCGTCACAATGAGAGTATTTCCTGAGGTGGGGATAGGAGGACTTGGCCCCTTTTGCCATAAGGAATGCTCTCTCTTAAGTGTAAAAAGGAATTAGCATGCTAGCTTTTCATTATTATTAATACTTTATTTCAGGTATTTTCTTTGTGTTTTACCTAGTAATACTGATTTCACTTTCATGACATCAAAAGCTTACTGAAATTATTTTGTTTATTATTGTTGTATAATATCATTGTTATTTGGGGGAACACTAACTTAACAAATGTCACTACGGCATATCATAGACAGTAAAATTTTGTAGATGCCACATACTTGTATTCTAAGCAGCAGAAAGGGCTCGTTGCACTGTAGGCGTTGTCTGAAAACGTAGATCTTTTTGCAGGACCTAAGACAAAATGATTTGCAGAGGCAAGAAATAGGGAAGCTGGTGGTTCCGACCACAACATTTCTGACAAGACTTCCTTAAATTAGGCAGACTATGAATCTACTGTGTTTTTTCTTTTTCAGTAATAGTGCAAATTTGAAGAGCATAAATAAGACTGTCCGTGCTGATGAAATTTTTGCTGGTATGTGTGGCACTGCTGGCAGAGTCATCACATGTGAATGTAATTATACAAGTGTGACTTTGCCAAGTTATACCACTACAGCTAATGCTGGCGGAGATCATAGACCTAAACTATATCTTTACAACCAGAGTTACATGAATATATTTTTATCTTACTAGGGTGTTCTGCCAGAAAAATTGCAGACTTAAGGTAGAAAAAATGTTTTGTTAGAGGTATGATATAAGATGGATAAATATTTCTGAATATTCTCAGAAGTGGGGCTTTAAACTAAAATTGCTGGGGAGGGGAACCTCAACCCAT